>NC_057390.1:58124921-58424921 GCF_019320065.1 Cervus canadensis | reverse complement strand
ACGAAAAGACCACCTTTCGCAGTGAAGACCCAGCACAGCTAAAAATACACACACACACAATAGAGGCCTAAATCACATATGGGAAATTCAGTTAGCTATTGTGATTTACCTAAAAGTTCTCACAGTTATTCATTTTTAGTCTAAGCAGTTTGATCATGTAGAGTAAAAAGTTTTAATATATGGTGAATGGTAAGCATAAGCAAGATGGAGTTGATAGGTGATACTTGAAGATTTGACCACAGTGCCATATATGAGTATTGGCCCCCACAAACCCCACGTTTCAAGCTCTTTATGCAAGAAAAGATCACTGTTTTTTTTTTCCTCTCGAGAATTAAACATGTTTTTGTTATTTTTATTTTTAAATGATTCACTTGATTTTATATATTTTTTGTGACAGGTATCTTCACACAAGGACACCTGGGTCTGGTAGACATCATCTTCCAGTATGTTCACTGTGATGAGATCTATGAGGCAATAAACATCCTGAGTAGTATGAACTGGGACACTCTGGGCTATGAGTGCTTTATCAGCATGTGTGCCATTGTAAACCATCTTCTTAGACAAAAGCTCACACCAGAGAGAGAAGGTCAGAATTAAAATATATTTCATAAGTGAGTTTTGTATATACATGAAATATGTTTTATGAGTTGGTTATTTTTTTGAGGATGCTTTGGAGTTGTGTTACTGTAACTTAAAAGACAAAAATATTCATGCCGTATTAAACTGACAAAATCAGGTATCAAATAATTACTCCCATATGGTAACTTACTGTATAGTATTTGTCAACATAATAACTTTTCCGTATATACCTGTATTGGAACTCACAATGAAGTCATTGCACATTTCAGACTAAATTCATATATAGAATATGCTCAGAGTTTAAACTTTGATGAGGAATTTAATGTGCTTTCTAGGGTTTGGAAGACAAAGGGTCCTAAACAAAAATCCTTATTTCTCCTTCACTTTAAACATTAGTATTTCTCACATCGCAAGTTCTTTGTCCAGACAGTAGACCTTACCAGACAGTAGACCTTACCACTGATTGTGTGTGTGTGTGTGTGTGTGTGTGTGTGTGTGTGTGTGTGACAGAGAGAGAATTACAGCTTAGGTTGTCCTCCTTGTTCACTGATTGTGTGTGTGTGTGTGTGTGTGTGTGTGTGTGTGTGTGTGTGTGTGACAGAGAGAGAATTACAGCTTAGGTTGTCCTCCTTGTTTTCATTCTAACTTAAGACTTCTAATCGCCCTCTACCTTCTGGCTGCTTGGATTTCCTAACCTTCTGTAAATAAGTAATTTTTGTCCATAGGATCTCAGATGTTTATTTTCAGAGAGAGATGAGGCACTGTAACCTCCCCAACAAAAAAAGGGAAAAAAAAGTGCCACATGCAATAATGAAATCAGTTTTTATATTTTCCAGTATATATTATTTTTATGAGTAATTTATTTTCTTAATGTAAAATGCATCTAAACATTCTTGAATTTGTATCTTTATTTCAAATGTTTGTGATTAGCATTGACATTAATAGTGGGAAACCATGGCCAATGAAGACGTTTCTATAGGTGATTTATAAAGTAAAGAAAACAGGAAATATTTCAAAAAGCCTTTACTGGAGAGCTTTTTCCCTCACTGTTTTCTTTCCATATTTATAGATTTTCTTATTCCATTTTATTCCATTTCAAAGTAAACATGGTAGATAGTATTCTGTACCTAACCTTCTTTTTAGTAATTTTGGAGAAGAATAATCAGTATGAACATGTTCTTTTAAGAAGTCTGCATCATGAGACTTGGCCTCAACTCAAAGGAGGCCCACAATATTTATTTAATGTTAACTGAATGTGCTTTTTGGAGGTAGTCCAACACATCTATGGAGATTCCAGTGCATCTGCAATGAGAAAATGCCTAGCACATGTTTGACCCACAGTAGGTACTCAATGGATATTAGTTAAAAATAAAAGAGTATAACTTCAGAATTTGGGGGCTCTAAGATTACTGTAATATTTTCACCTGCAGAGTTATCTCCAGTAATTATTTGTTAGTATTGGTATACTCTCAAGATTAGGTAGATAGCAGGGTCCCTAAAGAAAGCCTGTTGTGGTACACATAACCCATGTAAGAGATGATAAATTTACAGTTGAGGAAATATGAAGACAACAATATATTGACTCTTACTCAGAACACCGTGAAATTGTTAGCACCGTAGTGAATTTGTGTTATAAGATTCCTGTGTAGTAAGTAAGATTATTAGGGAATTCACAAATGGGTATTATCAGGTTCCTGCCTTAATAAAGGATATTATCAAGGAACCATATTGGGTGGATAGGGAAATAAAAAATTTGTATGATACACTAGGCTATTAAAATAAAATGCTTTCATGATGCTAGGTTATCAGAATATGTACATTTTAAGTAGGTGTATGCATTTTCCCCCAAGTAATTGCAAAACACTTTTCTAAAACATTCACATTCTTCTCTGTTGAGATTTATTCTATCTGAATCTAACAAATTTGACATGGTAATTTGTTTCCTTTTATTAATGGAGCCCAGTGAGCTCTTTTATTTGTAGCTGGGGCTGTGGTTATCTTCAAGATCTTCATTTCTGCCTTAAATATCAAGCTGGGCTATCTAATGAATCTGTAACTGTGCTGGGAGCTACAAGTATTCCATGTAGGCTCAAACATTTCAGATGTATGAAACATGCTGTCAAGAAAACAAGCAATGGCAAGAGAATCTGGCTTGTTTTCACAATGGCATTGCTGTATTCAATTTTTAATCTAAATTGACTGCTGCTTTGAAAGAAAATACCCCCAAAGTTCATCTTACTTTACTGTCTAGATCTGAGATTAAAAAAAAGAAATTACCAGCAGCTTAGCAAAGTCCATAGCAATTACTCTGATGAGGTATTTAATACTTTCAAACCCAAATATACCTAAAAGAGTTCTGCTAAATAAGGTATTGTTTATCCAACCTAGTGCTACTAGTGCAAAAAGAATCAGAGGAATCCTGCTGTGAGCCGTATTCTGATACAGCTCTCACCATCATGGTAATTACATATTTCACAGTTATTTCTTGGAGGTAACACAACCCCACTGGCATGTCTTGGCAAAAGGGTAAATTAGACAAAAAGTGCCCTTTTCTCCCAATCACTAGCCCTTTGGCTTATCAAACCTGCTCTCTGGTCCTTCTTTGTTATCAGGAAGTCAGTTGACCAGAGTCGATTAGCATGGGATCCCTCCCAGGGATGTTCGCTTTCACCCTTGGACAAAACCAAGGGTGTTGTGTTGTTTAGGACAGTATTTAGGAAAGGGAGGGGGATTTTTTATCTTTAAGTTGTAACAAAGAAATATTATTACTCCAATAAGTCTATTTTTATTTGCATTATTTTTAAAGATATTTCTAATACTGATTTCAGTGCCTAATGTAGTAAGACTAGTTTTCTCCTTTCAGCTAAAGTGAGTAAATGTGCACACTGAGAGTTGATTTTACTGGAAATACTAGTTTCAAATTGTGTTACTCTGATGAGTCACTGTTTTAATTACCCATTTGTGGTGAGAGGTTGATTCATTATGGATTTCTTCAGTTGTGACAGCTTTTTGTTGCTCAGAGTCATTGTCAGCTTTGCTTCAAGTGAAAGTTTATACACAGGTTTGTTTTTGTACCAGCTGTCATATTTTAATTTCATCTTTTCCTGCAACAGGCTCACATTTCGTCCAAGTTTGCAAAACCTGACTGACTGCAAACATGAGTATTCTGTTGTAATTGAAGGAGTTTAACTTGTTTTAGTGCTGCTATGTTTGAATTCCACAGCACAGCTTGAGGCAAGCCTTGGAACCTTCTATGCTCCAACAAGACCACTCCTGGATACGACTGTATTAGAATACAGAGACCAAATCAGCAAATATGCAAGGAGATTCTTCCACCACTTGCTCAGGTGAATGATAATTTTGGATTAATTAGTGTCAGACTAATTACCTATTTAAGGAACCATCTTCTTTAATTAGAATATTCCATAATATGTCTATCTCTTTCCTAATAGTCTGTCCCTTAAGAGAAAAACAAATAAGCTCTTGATATTCTTTCTTTAATTTGTTCTTGTTTTCCTATTAAGGACTATACTGGAGTATCATTGAGGTCTTTTACATCATCAGTACACTTTAATATAATTGCCCCTTTAATATGAAAGCAAAAATTACCAACTTTGTAAAGTTGTTTTAAAAATATTAACTTAATTGTACTCTTAAGAACAGAGAAATGTTTAATTGCAGCTAAAATAAATGTACTATAAAGTTATAAGACAATCCGCTGGTTTGCTTTACTTTCAGAATTACTATAGAGAGATTTGTCCATTGTTTTCCTATATAATGTAGCAAGTTGCTAGCTTCACTGTGTCTCATTTTCTCGCCTTTAAATTCCTTTAGTCTTAAGGATTATATGAAAAATTAGGTAATGTCAAGAAATTACTCTGAGACAGATGCTATAGAAATCGAAGGAGAATATAGAGCATATTCTCTATATATAAAATTGCAAAAAATGGGTGGAAGATGAATGGATGGATGGAGATAAATAACTAGCCAGTTACTTTAGGGATACACCTAAAAATATCAATGCTAGAAATAAAAACAGGGAAGTGTTCAGAACAAAATTTAGGATATTGTCGAGCGGGTTAAGAGAAATACAAGAGAATAAGCCCATGGGAACCTCGAAGGTATTAGTAATATTCCTTTTCTTAAAGTGAGTGCAGTATATATCAGGGTCCATTAAAAAGTATTATTCTTTCAGCTGAAAGTATACATTTTGTATACTTTAATATATGATATATTTTATAATAGAAAGTAATGGAATTTTCAGTTACTACATCCAGTTGAACTGGGTTTCAATTTTACTTCTCGTGTACCCTAACTGTTACAGTTCTTTTTAACTCAGGAAATTTCTGAGTTTATCAATTGACAAATGAGTAAGCTATTTATAAAGTGGCACTTTGATCTCTACCAAACAGTGAAACCTTTGGAAAACAAATCTTTTTAGAAGGTAGAAATGTTAATATATTGTATATGTTATGACCTACAATTGAATGTTGCCTTTTTATCTGAATGACTTTGGTATATTCCAAGAGATCCTTCACCCTAAATGAAGCAGTGTTCTATCCATAAACATATACATCTTCATGACAAAGATACTGAAACTGACATCACATTTATTTGGACTTAGGGCTTTATTCTTTGCTCTATTAGTCTACTTTCTTTGTTTCTGGGGAAAATTAATTAGTTCACCTCTTGCCTGAAGAGCACAAAAAGATTAACATTAATGAAGCTGACATTCTGGTGGCATATTCTTAGTGGCTTCACTGTCTCTGCCCTGATTTTATGTAGTGATTTGGTTGTGCATAAGTATCACAGTTTATAATGCTGCTGGCTTTAGAATACTCATATCCTACTAATGTTCACATGTTCTACTGATGTGCAATTTTTTCATTGATTTTTCTCATAGTATTCTAATTATTGTTTGGATGTATTTTGATGAGGTGACTATTCCTGTCATTATTATTAGACTGTAGCTTTTCTGTGTGATTACATCTGAAATTGAACATTGTCTCTTAGAGTGTACTAGGTTTTTCATATTTCCCTTTTTGTATGCTTCCTGTTGTTTCAATTATAAGGAATGTTTGGTAGTTCTTTTGACAGTAGGCTATACATGGCATTAGAAAAAAGAAACATAAGTTTAGAAGAAATTGAATGAGATAGCTTAAGTTAGAACCATCCTTTTGTTTAATCTGCCAACAAGAAGTTCTGTGTAAGTGAGGAGAAAAAGGCCAAGTACAATTTTGTATTTGTGAAGTACTAGAATTGCATCACTTTTTCACTTTTTTCTGTACTTTGCTAGCCAGTATTTTAATACTCTAAAAAAAGTTATTAGATAATGGACTAAGTCCTAACAGTGAAGACCATCATAAAGTAAATTAAAGATGAAGAAAAGGAGCACCATGCAGAGTAGGGATATATCTAAGATCACTCGCTGGTTAAGCTGAGGAGTCAGATTGCTCGAGTCCAGATTAAAAAAAGAATAAAATATTATATTGATTTTAATATCAAAAAGTATATAGTGAGGTCATAGTATGAATTTGTGCTGATATACACGTATACAGTGTGGGCTTTTAAAACAAATGTTTACATTACAATTTTGTTTTTATCTTGATAGTAGTAGAAGTCTAGAGACAGCTTTTTGTTTCTTGACCTTTTTTGTCTTGAGCAAATATGAAACTTATTTTGACAGCCTTCCTTCAAAACGAGATGAATCTAAATTTTGAAATTTATTTCTCATGTCCTTTACTGACAACGTTTTGTATGTGTTCAAAGTGGTCAGTGTTCATTAAAGAAATGCTCCTGATAATGTAAATCATTGCTCCTAACATTAAAGATAGAAATCAGTAGAAGTACAATCTTGATATGGTAGCTAAATAAGGGGATTGTTACAATAAAATTTTAAAAGAGATTGTACAGCCCGATTCATAAAATCATTAAGCTGGAAGAACTGACCTCTAGAATGTGACTTGAAAAAAATTCCATGTGTTATCCTTTACCCTCACACTCCAAACACTCTGACACCAAATATGTGAGTTTTTTCCTCCACACCTACCAATTCTCTGACACCAGCTCTACAGTTCAGTTCAATTCTGATACTAACCAGAGTTAACTCAGACCCCACATTATTAAGAGCTCAGTCTTGTAAGACTATCCCTACTTCATATGCCATTCACAAGTAATAGATTTCCAGGTTACCTGCAATTTCTGTCTGACTTGTCTACAAATTGTACATTTCTACCATCCCCTCATGTTCAATAGAATACTAGAGTGGCTCACAGAACCCAGGAAAATAGAGCTTGCTTACTACTGGCAATGTTTTAAAGGATACAAATAAAAGCCAGATAGAGAGATGTATAGGGCAAATAATGTGAGAAAGGACTCGAAGCCTCCATGCCCTCCAAGTGTACCACCTTCCCAGCTCCTCCACACTTTTCAGTCCAGAAGCTCTCTGCATCTCCTCCTTTTGAGTATTTATGGGGGCTGCATTACATAGACATGATTGGTTAAATAATTGGCCATTGGTGATTAATTCAACCTGTAGCTCCCCTTTCTTCCCTTCTCCCCAGAAGTTCAGGAGTGAGGCTGAAGTTCTGCTAATCATGTGGTTGATTTCCCTCACTTCAGCCCCTATCTGTAGAGGCTTTTAGAAAGTCAACTCATTCACCTAAACTCAGGTATGATTGAAAGAGTAACAAAAGACTTTCATCTTTTTGGCTCTGTATCACTTAGGAAGTTCCAGGAAGCTCCTTTGTCACAAACAGGACAAAGATCTAATATATATTTCATATTACTATAAATCACAATATCATAGAAGGAAGATGTGAGTTTGCCTAAATTAAGTTCGAAAGGTGATTGTTCATTTCTCTGCTTCCATAAAATTGAATACTCTTCCAGAACTGCCAAATAAGGAAGTATTAGCAAGTAACAGCTTTTCACTATAAACAGATAGGAAGTATAAGAGAAATTCCTAGATAATGATGAAATAAAAGGGCAAACATTTCAAATGAATGTGCCACATATGAAGCTTATTTTACTAACATGGAAATATAATTCATTTTACTTGTTTATTTCTCCTCTTAACTGTGAGAGTATCATTTTCTGACTCAAATGGTGTTACTATTTTTTAGTAATTTTGTTTATTTATTTTTGGCTGTGCTAGGTCTTTGTTTCTGTGCACAGGCTTTTCTGTAGTTGTGGCGAGCAGGGGCTGCGCTCTGGCTGTGGTGCACAAGCTTCTCATTGCAGTGACTTCTCTTGTCGTGGAGCACAGCCTCTAGGGCACGTGGGCCTCAGTAGTGACTGCATACGGCTCAGTAGTTGCAGTTCTCGGGTTCTAGAGCATGGGCTCAATAATTGTGGCTCATGGGCTTAGTTGCTCCACAGCATGTGGGATCTTCCTGGATCAGAGATCAAACCTGTGTCTTCTGCACTGACAGGCAGATTCCTTAGTACTGAACCACCAGGGAAGCTCTCAAATGGTATTATTGATTGTGGCACATTAGAGTTTTTTTTTTTTTTTTTTTTTTAATGCCTATGAAATAGTAAGCAAAATCTTGGGAGAAGGAGCTTTATTTTCTAAAAATAAAAATATCATGTTTATAAAATATTTGTGGGGAAATGTATTGATGTCTGCATTTTCCTTGGCACTGCAACAGAAAAAGTGAGATGAACTGATGCATAGAAAGGGAAATGAATACATATGTGATAAAACAGTATTGTAAAATGATGATAGAATCTAAGTGGTAAAAAATATATATATATTATGTCAACTTTCCTGGATGTTTGAAAATTTGTATAATATTGGAGGATAATGCGTATTATGTTGGAGTCAATATTTATACTTGGAATTCAGGGGGAAAAGTAATCTCTTAGAAATGACTCTTAGCTTATGAAAAGTACATATGTTAGGCAAAAAGAAACTGTTAGCCAATTTGATTTTTAAAAGACTTTTTAAAATTTACTTTTTACTAATAAAACACATTCAGTAAATAAAACAATATTTAGAGAATAAGAATGATCTACAGAGAAAAACTTACTAGTCAGACCATCTATGTAATGGATAATATATGTAAAATATTTGTTTGAAGCATGGTTGAGCTGGCAGGAAACTTAGGGAAACACTCATAGGTTGAAATGACAAGGATGCTTGATTCCATAAGAGTAAGCAAAGTCACAGTTTGTCTTGAGGGCATTTGCTGGCACCTGGCAGTGAGGTGCTTGGCTTATAAAGGCTGTGTACTCAGAGGATTGGAGACAAAGCCTAGGGCTCAAGCAGAATGGGAAATTGGATCAGGGATTCCCACATCAATTTAGGACCCTTGAAGGGCAGCATCTTCCTTGAGAGATCTAAAAAGAAGGAAGGTATGAGATGCAGGAAGGAATGGTTAAACTTGTGGGAGCCTAAACAAAAATTGATCATGTAAAACATAAACACTGATGTCTAATTCAAGTGATTAAAGTTAAGATAAAATCCTGGACAATGGTAACACATAAATCAGAAGAGAAGTGAAAAAGTTAAAGCAGTCTAAGGTTCCTGACTTTTAAAGTGAAGGTAGAGATACTTATTAATACCAGGTTTTATAAATAAAAGATACATTTTAAAATTTCTGGGGTGCTCACTGAAAGAACAGAAATAGAGTGTATAATTTTCAAACAAATAGAGTGAAAATGTTGGATAAGGGAAAAAAAAATTGAATCCCAAAGAAGGCAAGAATTGGGGGAGGGTGCATCATGAAGAGGGGAAAACCATAGAAAAAAGATGAAAACCAGAAACACAATAATAGTAGAAATGAATTTTAAAAATCAATAATCATTGTCAATGTAAGTAGATTAAAATTTTCATTTGCAGAGATTGTTGAAACAGTTTTTTATAAGTTTTTACAAGAGACACCTAAAATGTACTTAGTTTAAAAGCTAGAGAATGGGTAAAGAATTATGCTAGGTCAAAAGAGAGCTAGTAATGTTATATAAATAGTCTCTAAAGCAAAATCAGTAGTAGAGATTACTAGAGATCGGTATCAATAGAAAAATCAATTGATATAACAGTTCTAAATGTGTACAATTACACATAAAATAAAAATTGACAAATCAACTTTTCACAGTTAAAAATTTTAATTCCTTTGGTGTGGTAATTGATAGATTAAATGAACAAAGCATCGTTAAGGAAATAGAGAATATTGATTTAATGGACATGTATATAGTACTGTATACAACTGGAGACTATACTTTTTTCATAAACAAAAACATTTTTAAAAAACTAATAACTAGGCTTATTGCAGTAGTCATTTTATAATGTACAGAGATATCAAATCACCACGACAGTAGATCAGTTATACTTCAGTTTTTTAAAAAGCACCATGTAATTTAAGAAAATACTGGCAAAATAAGCCTAAAAAAAGTAGATGGAAAGAAATATGTTCAGAAATTAATGTAATGACAAATTATAGAAGTGAATTAATAAAGCTAAGCATTTGTTCTTTGACAAATTTGGTAAAATAGAAAATAGTAAACAATACTAGGGATGTAAATGGGATCTAATGTTAGACATGTCAGAAAGTTTTAAAAATTAAAGGGAATACTATGAATAACTTCATTACAAAAAAACTTGAAAAATTAGATGAAATTTCTTTAAAAAATAAAAATAACCAAAGCTGACTAAAAAAGAAATAGAATACCTGAATAGCTCTATAACCATTCATGAAATTAAATTAGTAATTAACACTTTTCCCACAAAGTAAGCCAGTCCCAAGGTGTTTTTAACAAATGAGGGTCTACACTATACTTATACTTTTTCTTCATTGTGTTTTAGTTGTTTTTTTAAAATACATATTTATTTACATTGTTCCACATGAAATTAAAAAAACATCCTGAATTGATTCACTATGATGACCTTCTAAGAGACTTTTATTTTCTTTAATATAGTAATTATATTTAAAGAGTGACTCTAGAAAGTGACTCTTACATGTGAGCAGACCTTTTAAGGAAAATGATCAAACAACAAAATGGAAAAATAGCAGAAGGGAACAAGGACAAAACCTTAAGGCTTTTAACTGAAAGCCCCTGATAAGTGTGCTTTTTTATAGACACAGGAGCTTATTTTCATGTGGGCCCAGTTAGGGCTGTTTGGAAATGAAAACTGTGGGTATCTGGGAACTTGAGATTCTTGCCAAGAGGTGAGGAGAGTTCTACCATAATGACAGTTTGAAAAAAACTTGTGATGCTAATCAGTAAAGTAGTAAACTAAACAAAATTGGTTCAGGGTAGGTACAAATAACTTGAAGGCCATTTCATGAACAGATTCATGAAATCTGTTTCCACAGACTTGGTTCTTTTTCCTCAGGATTTCTCTTTTAGAGCTAATCCCGTTTTGCTCTTTGATCCTTTTCCTAAACAAAGGTCTGTAACTGTAACTGTAATCAATTCAGTTCATAGTTACTCAGGGAATGGCCCAAAGCATCCAAACTGTGTTACATTTGGCAGTATGGCTTTCCTTTACAGCGTCACTTCCCTATATGTATATAACTATACCAGTGAAATAAGTCCTTAAATTTTGCTTATATTGCTAACATTCTCTCTCAGATATTATGTCTAAAAATAAAAATGGGTCAGTTCAGTTCAGTCGCGTCCAACTCTTTGCAACCCCATGAACTGCAGCACACCAGGCCTCCCTGTCCATCACCAACTCCCGGAGTTTACCCAAACCCATGTCCATCGAGTTGATGATGCCATCCAACCATCTCATCCTGTCATCCCCTTCTCCTCCTGCCTTCAATCTTTCCCAGCATCAGGGTCTTTTCCAATGAGTCAGCTCTTCATATCAGGTGGCCAAAGTACTGGAGTTTCAGCTTCAACATCAGTTCTTCCAATGAACACCCAAATGGGTAAAACTTGCATTATTATAAAGAAAGTCATGATTATGTAAAAAGCTACGATAATAACCATTCTGTTCCACTTGAGTTACTGTAACGGCCTTAAGGGCTCTCTGTTGTCCAGTGTGAAAGGACTATACTAGATTCTCTATAGCGGTGGAGGTAGGAGTAGTGCCAGCTCGCTTATTAGGCATTATGTTATATTGAACAGATGAACCCTAAGACTTTCACTCCAGTCATTACTGTTTACATTTGTGATGTACAGAATTCATTTTCTGCCTAAATTCCAGTTGAGTTGTTTATTCAGAACTGTTTATTCTTATTTTCTCTTGGATGTTAACTCTTCATGGTCTTCTCTGTTACTCTTCTTCAATGAATGATTTCCTGGGCCTGGGCAAAAGGCCACATTTATAAGTAAGGAAACTGTGTCTGCAGGTTTGACGCTGCTGACCAAGACAGTTGTTGACCTTAAACTCCAGACTTGCCCCAACTGATGGCCTCCTTCTGCTTCTTGTCAGGAAGTCTTAACTCTCTTTAGTTTAGCAGATGAAAGTGACTAAAAAACACTAGGATGTATTCTCATCAACTGTATTAAATACATGACCTCTGGGCACATTTGAGTGTAGCACCTGGCCACAACTGGTGTGTACTCAAGATGACTATGGACATGTAACATAGACCATGTAACACAACTATAGCTATTTTAAAGCTATGGTGTGAAGACACCCTTTATCAACAATGCAAAAATCAGAGATGTCTTCTCTGACAGTGAAGGACATACATGATATGCAAGTTGTGGCTCTTAAGAGAGAGATGATTCTTGGCTACTGAATACTTCATAAAGTCTAGGAGAAATTCTGCTTTGTTACATATTCTAACCTGTTGAGGTCTGGAAAAGAGACATGCAGAGAAGATACAATCAACAATTTATTAGGCAGATTGTATATATCTGCGGATCTCATAGCTCAAGGAAAGACCATGATAGAGTATAATAAATGAACCTCAATAAATAAGTGGAGAAGGCAATGGAAACCCACTCCAGTACTCTTGCCTGTAAAATCCCATGGATGGAGGAGCCTGGTAGGCTGCAGTCCATGGGGTCGCGAAGAGTTGGACATGACTGAGCAACTTCGACTTTTCACTTTCATGCATTGGAGAAGGAAATGGCAACCCAGTCCAGTATTCTTGCCTGGAGAATCCCAGGGACGGGGGAGCCTGGTGGGCTGCCATCTATGGGGTCACAAAGAGTGGGACACAACTGAAGTGACTTAGCAGCAGCAGCAGCAATAAATAAGTTTCAGAATATGTTTATTTTTATGGGAAATGCTTCTTGTGTGTTTGATAAAGTATAGATATAACATTAATAATTCTTTACTCTTTTATTACATTTTATACTTATTAGAACTCAAAAAACTATGAACATATGTTGTAACCTTATTTCCACTTATAGTAAGTATCGGCACACGTCTGAAATACTCTAGAGTAGATAGGATAAGTACCATTCGGTTCCAACTGTTTAAATTCTCCTCACTTCCATTTTGCTTTCCCCTGATAACCATGATCAAATAATAAAATAATCAGCTTGCTGTATAGGTTCTGATTCTTATTAACTATCTCATAAAATTTTATTTAAAGAGGTGCTTGACTTTTGTCAGTACCTGGAGAACTAAGGAGCATCTATCTAAGTTTTAGGGATGTAACAAATATTAGCTTCCCTCAAAAAGGTAACATATGTGCCTCAGAAGTGTTGAAATGACTGAAAAAAAGACAGCACTTTGGTGAAATCTTTCTTGAACACTCTGATCACATGTGGTTATTGCTGTGAGAGGATATGTATTTGTCTTTTATTTCATAGATTTTATGAATAAATGTTGTTTAAACATAAAGCTCTCCCATGAATTCAACTCTTCCTGATCCATAGGACTGCATATTGTCATTGCAGTTTAGAACATTAGGCTACATTTTGGCCTAAATAAAAGTAACTTCCTGACTGTAGAAGTAATAGATGATTTTCTTTCACAGTATAGTATCATTGCCTTCTTCTTGTCATGTCAGTAAAAATAGATTCACATCATGCATTACAAAGACGTACCACCAGCCATCCTCTTATTCATGGACATGGACTATTTCCAAATTTTGCTACTGTGAGCAATGCTGTAATAGACACCATATTCATGTATCCTAACAAGTGTATTCATGCACGCACACAGGCATGCACACACACACTTATATTTGTGCATTTATCTGATTATTTCCTGAGAGTGAATTCCTATAAGTGAAATTTCCTAGTCAGAAGTTACTTACATTTATAAGGTTCTTGATATATTTTTGTCAAATGTTCCTGTCACCATTTTGTCAAATTAGTCATCATAACCACAGTTGAAATAATATCTTAAAGTGATGACAAATAGGTGAAATTTGGCACCCTGCTGCTTTAATTTTTGTCATATTAAATTCATTCTTATTTAAAAATTTTAGGTAATAAACTTTATTGTTTAGAGCAATGAAATTTGAGGCAAACTTGAGAGGAAAATCTGGAGATTTCCAATATACGCTCTCACCCCATCCTGCTTTAATATTGATCTCTTTTTTCTACTAATCGTTATAAGCATACATTTTCATATATATATATGTGTGTATATATATAAAAGCTATTTGTATTTTGTGAAAGATTACTATTTATTGTGTGCCAGTTAAAGCTAAGGACTTTATACATGATCACATTTAATCTTCACGTCATAATATGTAAGCATGTATTATCCTTGTTTTATAGATGAGGACATTCAGGGGGATTGATTAACTTGTCCAACAATTTTATATAATATATGGCAGACCAGGATTGTAACTTGAGTCCATCTGACCTCAAAAGTCTCAGTTCAGTTCAGCTCAGTCATGTCCAACTCTTTGTGACCCCATGGACTGCAGCATGCCAGGCTTCTCTGTCCATCACCAACTCCTGGAGTTTACTCAAACTCATGTCCATTAAGTCGGTGATGCCATCCAACCATCTCGTCCTCTGTCGTCCCCTTCTCCTCCTGCCTTCAGTCTTTCCCAGCATCAGGGTCTTTTCAAATGAGTCAGTTCTTCACATGAAGTGGCCAAAGTACTGGAGTTACAGCTTCAGCATCAGTCCTTCCAGTGAATATTTAGGACTGATTTCCTTTAGGATGGACTGGTTGGATCTCCTTGCAGTCTAAGGGACTCTCAAGGGTCTTCTCCAACACCACAGTTCAAAAGCATCAGTTCTTCAGTGCTCAGCCTTTTTAATGGTCCAACTCTCACATCCATACACAACTACTGGAAAAACTATAGCCCTGACTATACAGACCTTTGTTGGCAAAATAATGTCTCTGCTTTTTAACATGCTGTCTAGGTTGGTCATAGCTTTTTTTCCAAGGAGCAAGTGTCTTTTAATTTCATGACTGCAGTCACTGTCCACAGTGATTTTGGAGCCAAAGAAAATAAAGTCTGTCACTATTTCCACTGTTTCCCCATCTATTTGCCATGAGGTGATGGGATTGGATGCCATGATCTTTGTTTTCTGAATGTTGAGTTTTAAACCAGCTCTTTTCACTCTCTTCTTTCAGCTTCATCAAGAGGCTCTTAGTTCTTCTTTGCTTTCTGCCATAAAGGTGGTGTCTTCTGCATATCTGAGGTTATTGATATTTTTCCCAGCAATCTTGATTCCAACATGTGCTTCCTCTAGCCTGGCATCTCGCGTGACGTACTCTGCATATAAGTTAAGTAAGCAGTATGACAACATGAAGCCTTAACATGCTGCTTTCCCAATTTTCAACTAGTCCATTGTTCCATATCAGGTTCTAACTGTTGCTTCTTGATGTGCATACAGGTTTCTCAGGAGGCAGGTAAGGTGGTCTAGTATTCCCATCTCTTTATAAAAGAGAGTTTTAAAAAAAAGCTTCAAAAGTTTTTCAGAAATGTTTAAACGGATACTACTTTTTAACAGATACATATAAAGCCACCAATCTGACTCTTAAGAAATTCTGTAAGGTACAATTTTATTGTAAGGTACAATTTTAAAAATCAAGTAATTTGCATATCATGGGGCATTTTGGTTATTTCAGTTTGGGACTATTGCAAATAAAGTTTCTGTGAACATTCAACTATAGGTTTTTGTGTAGATGTGAATTTTCACTTCTCTTCATAAATGCTGAGGAGTGCCTGCTAAGTCACATGCTAGGCTGTGGGTGTTTAGTTCTGTACAGAGCTGCCATACTGTTTTTAGAGTGGCTGTGTCATTTTGCATTCCTAATGGCAATGTGTCAGAAATTCATTTTCTCATCATCTATGGCAACACTATCATAATTTTTTAATTTTAGATGTGTAGTTATGTTTCATTGTGGTTTTCATTTGTGTTTTCCTCATGGCTAGTGACGTTGAGGATCTTTCCATGTGTTTACTTTCCTTCTTTATATCCTAGTGAGATATCTCTTCATGTCCTTTGTCTATTTTCTAATGAGATTGTTTGAAAATATACTTTAATAAAGTTTGTTGATATGCTTTGGGAATGCAACTTTATATTTGTAAGCATGAGAGAAATAGCGCAAGACCATTTGATGACATTGTGGATGCTTTCATGCAGTTGCAGGTTCCAGAATGATGTGGTTGAATTATCTTAAGAAGCTAACGTTGGGGTGATTGTATTGAGATATGCATGTAAGAGGGAGAGAAAATAGGGAGAGGAGAAAGGAGAGAAACAGTGTATGGAGAGAGAATAGAGGGGCAGTAAGGAAGAGATAAAGACAGAGATAATAGGAAGAATGATGATAGAGGATAAGTAACAGATACAATGGCTGCAAGGAGAAAGAAATACTGCAAAGCTAAGTACACCCTGGGACCAAGGGCTTTTCTCAGTTGGCCAGGAAGTGTCTCCGGGACTAATGGAAAGCAGAGACTGAGGTAGACCATATAGAAGATTGGGAGATGTTTTAAGTAAGTCGTTACCTGAAATATAGGGATTTTAACTGCCTGTGAATTGTACTTAAGCATCTAATTGGTGGAGTTGAAAGAGAATTGGAGTCATCCCAGTTCTTCCAAAGATTCAAGAAACAGGTGGCAAGTTTTTTATCTGTAAAATGGAAAATCAAATCACCTGCCTCTGCTATCTCTTGGGAGTACTGTATCCAATAAAGCAATTATTGGAAAACACTTTTACATCTGTAAGGTATTCCACAGATAAATTGTTATTACTAATTTTTAAAACCATGAATAAACAGTAATAGGACTGAAATAGTAAATGAATACAAATACAACTATGATTTTTAGAAAGTACTTGGCAAATTTTTATCAAAGAGAGCTACTGCATTACTAATTTTTCTTAGTATAGCATATCATTCTTTACCTTCTAGGACGTAGCAAGAGTCAGGAAATTCATGTCATTTCCACAATACCTTATTTGTAAGAAAAGAACACATGCTTGCAACGAACAGAGCTAGTGCCCTCAAGCTGGAGAAAGTCATCCCTACATGGGTGTCCTTTGTCTTACTGGAGGCAAGGAAAAGGGTCTGGCACACAGATCGTCTTAATCCATTTGGGCTTCTGTAACAAAATATTCTTCAGATTCAGCTCAGTTCAGTAGCTCAGTTGTGTCTGACTCCTGGCGACCCCATGGACTGCAGCACTCCAGGCCTCCCTGCCCATCACCAACTCCAAGAGTTTCCTCAAACTCATGTCCATTGAGTCAGTGATGCCATTGAACCATCTCATCCTCTGTAGTCTTCTTCTCCTCCTGCCTTCAGTCTTTCCCAGAATCAGGGTCTTTTCAAATGAGTCAGTTCTTCGCATCAGGTGGTGAAAGTATTGGAGTTTCAGCTTCAGCATCAGATTTTCTAATGAGTATTCAGGACTGGTTTCCTTTAGGATGGACTGGTTGGATCTCCTTTGCAGTCTAAGGGACTCTCAAGAGTCTTCTCCAACATCACCGTTCAAAAGCATCAATTCTTCAGTGCTCAGGTTTCTTTATAGTTCAACTCTCACATCCATACATGACTACTGGAAAAACCATTGCTTTGACTAGATGGACCTTTGTCAGCAAAGTAATGTCTCTGCTTTTTAATATGCTGTCTAGGTTGGTCATAACTTTCCTTCCAAGGAGCAATCGTCTTTTAATTTCATGGCTGCCACCATCTGCAGTGATTTTGGAGCCCCCCAAAATAGTCTGTCACTGTTTCCACTGTTTCCCCATCTATTTGCCATGAAGTGATGGGACCTGAAGCCATGATCTTTGTTTTCTGAATGTTGAGTTTTAAGCCAACTTTTTCACTCTCCTGTTTCACTTTCATCAAGAGGCTCTTTAGTTCTTCTTCGCTTTCTCCCATAAGGGTGGTGTCATCTGTATATCTGAGTTTATTGATATTTCTCCCGGCAATCTTGATTCCAGCTTGTGCTTCATCCAGCCATCCAGCCTGGCATTTCACACGATGTACTCTGCATATAAGTTAAATAAGCAGGATGACAGTATACAGCCTTGTGGTACTCTTTTCCCAATTTGGAACCAGCCTGTTGTCCCATGCCTGGTTCTTGACCTGCATACAGATTTCTCAGGAGGCAGGTAAGATGGTCTGGTATTCCCATCTCTAAGAATTTTCCAGTTTGTTGTGATCAACACAATCAAAGGCTTTGGCATACTCTGTAAAGCAGAAATAGATGTTTTTCTGGTATTCTCTTGGTTTTTCAATGATCCAGCAGATGTTGGCAATTTGATCTCTGGTTCCTCTGCCTTTTCTAAATCCAGCTTGAACATCTGGAAGTTCACGGTTCACGTACTGTTGAAGCCTGTGTTGGAGAATTTTAAGCATCACTTTGGTAGTGTGTGAGATGAGTAGTAGTATATATACATGTTAATCCTAAACTGCTACTTTAGCCCTTCCCCCACACACATTTCTCATTTGGTAACCGTAAGTTTATTTTCTAATTCTTTGAGTCTGTTTCTGTTTACTAGTTAAGTTCATTTGTATAATTTTTTTAAAACTCCACATATAAGTGATATCATATGATATTTGGGAAAAGTTACCCACTCCAGTATTCTGGCCTGGAGAATTCCATGGACTGTATAGTCCATGTGGTAGCAAAGAGTCTGACATGACTGGGTGACTTTCACTTTCTCTTGGCTATTGTAAACAGTGTTGCAGTGAACATTGGGCTTTGGACGCTTGGGCATTGATACCTTTTTAAATTATGGTTTTCTCTGGATGTATGCCCAGGAGTGGAATTTCTGGATCACATAGTAATTCTATATTTACTTTTTAAAGGAATGTCTATACAGTGCTCCATACTGATTCTCCATGTTGGTTGTACCAATTTGCATTCCCTTCCACTGTGTAGGAGGGTTCCTGTTTCTCAACATCCTCTGCAGCGTTTACTATTTGTAGACTTTTTGATGCTGACCATTCAGACTGATGAGAAGTGATACTTCGTTGCAAGTTTTAATTGCGTTTATGTAATAAGCAGTGGCATTGAGCATTTTTTCATGTGCTTTTTGCCCATCTATATGTCTTCTTTGGAGAAATATCTATTCAGATCTTCTGCCCATTTAAAAACAACTTTTAACATATAATTTTGTTTGTTTATTGTTGGCTGTGCTGCTTCGAAGGGCTACTCTCTAGCTGCAGTGCACAGGCTTCTCACTCAGTGGCTTTTTGTGATGGAGAGCATGGGATCTAGGATGTGTGAGCTTCAGCAGTTGCAGATCCTGGGCTCTAGAGCACAGGCTCAATAGTTGTGGCACACAGGCTTAGTTGCTTCTTGGCATGTGGGATCCTCCCAGATCAGGGATCTAACCCATGTCTCCTGCATTGAGACAGGCAGATTCTTTACCACTGAGCCACCAGGGAAGCCCTTTCTAATTAGTTTTTGATTAGATTGTTTGCTTTTTTGATATTTAGGTGCATGAGCTATCTGTATGTTGCAAATATTTTCTCCCATTCTGTGTGTTGTCTTTTTGTTTTGTTTATGGTTCCCTTTGCTCTGCAAATGCTTTTAAGTTTAATTAGGTTCCCCCCCTCTTTTTAGTGGACCATTTTTAAAAGCCTCTTGAGTTTGTTAACATAGTTTTTTGCTGTTTGTTTTTTTTCTTTTCCACCATGAGGTGTGTGGGAACTTAGCTCCCTGACCTGGAATTGAACCTGCAATCCCCTGCATTGGCAGGTGAAATCCCAAGCACTGGACCAAGAAGGAAGTACCCCCATTTGTTTATTTTTGTTTTAATTTTCATTACTCTAAGAGGTGGATCCAAAAAGATATTGCTGAAGTTTATATCAAAGAATGTTTTGCCTATGTTTTCCCTTGAGACTTTTATTGTGTTGTGGTCTTTCCTTTAGGTCTTTAATCCATTTTTACATTATTTTTGTGCATGGTGTTAGAGAATGTTCTAATTTCATTCTTTACATGTAGCTGTCCAGTTATCCCAGCAGCACTTATTGAAGAGACTATCTTTGCTCATTGTATTAGCTTGCTTCCTTTGTTGTATATTAATTGACCACAGGTCTGTGAATTTATTTCTGGACTGTCTATCCTATTCTATTGATCTATATTTCTGTTTTTGTGCCCATACTATACTGTTTTGAGTACTGTAACTTTGTGGTATAGTCTGATGTCAGGGAGCCTGATTCCTCCAGCTCTCTTTTTCTTTCTCAGGATTCCTTTGGCTCATTGAAGTCTTTTGTGTTTCACACAAATTAAAAATTTTTTTTATTCTAGTTCTGTGAAAAATTCCATTGGTAATTTCATAGGGGTTTCATTGAATCTGTAGATTGCCTTGGACAGTATAGTCATTTTGACAATATTGCTTCTTCCAATCCAAGAACACAGTATATCTCACCATCTGTTTGTGTCATCAGCAATTTTTTTAATCAGCATCTTACAGTTTTGGGGTACAGTTCTTTTGTCTCCTTAGGTAGGTTTATTCCTTGGTATTTTAATTCTTTTTTGTAGCATTGGCAGATGGGATTGTCTTAAATTTCTCTTTTGGAGCTTTCATTGTTAATGTATAGAAATGTAACAGGTTTCTGTGTATTAAACTTGTTTCCTGAAACTTTACTGAATTCATTGATAAGCTCTAGTATTAGTTTTCTGGTAGTGTCTTTAGGATCTTCTATGTTCAGTATGTCATCTGCAAACATTGATACTTTTACTTCTTTTCCAATTTGGATTCCTTTTCTTTCTTCTTCGATTGCAAGGCTAGGACATCCGAAACTATATTTAATAAAAGTGGCAAGAGTGGACATCTTGTCTTCCTCCTGATCTTAGAGGAAATATTTTCAGCTTTTCACCATCGAGAATGATGTTAACTGTGGCTTGTCATATATGTCCTGTATTATGTTGATACCCCTTCATGGATCACAGCCTTGTTGTGGTGAAGAGGTTTGCATAACTCAGTGAAGCTATGAGCCATGCTGTGCAGGGTGACTTAAGACAAATGGGTCACAATGAAGAGTTCTGACAAAATGTGGTACACTAGGGGAGGAAATGGCAACCTACTGCAGTATTCTCGCCACGAGAACCCCATGAACAGAATGAAGTGGCAAAACAATATAACACCAAAGATGAGCCCCCAAGGTTGGCAGATGTCCAGTATGCTACTGGGGAAGAGCAGAGGGCAATTACCTCTAGGTCCAAGAATAACGAAGCAGCTGGGCCAAAGTGGAAATGATGCTCAGTTGTGGATGTGTCTGGTGGTGGAAGTAAAGTACAATGCTGTAATGTTAGTTCCAAGAATCAGGGTAAATTGCCTGTGGTCAAACAGGAGGTGGCAGGAGTGAACATCAACATTTTAGGAATCAATGAACTAAAATGGACAGAAATGGGAGACCTTAATTCAGATGAGTATTAATATCTACTGTGGGCAAGAACCCCTTAGAAGAAATGGAGTAGCCCTCATAGTTTAAAAAAAAAAAAGAGTCAAAATACAGTATTTGGATGCAACATCCAAAATGATAGCATGATCTTGGTTCATTTGCAAGGCAAACCATTCAATATCACAGTATTCCAAGTCTATGCACCAACCACTGATGCTGAAGAAGTCAAAGTTGATTGTTTCTATGAAGACCTAGAAGACGTTCTAGAACAACAACAAAAGATGTCCTTTTCATCATAGGGATTGGAATGCAAAAGTTGGAAGTTGAGAGATGCCTGGAGTAACATGACTTGGAGTACAAAATGAAGCAAGGCAAAGGCCAACAGAGTTCTGTCAGTAGAACACACTGGTCATAGCAAACATCCTTTTCCAACATCACAAGACGACTCTACACATAGACATCACCAAATGGTCAGTACTGAAATCAGAGAGATTATATTCTTTGCAGCCAAGATGGAGAAGCTCTATATAGTCAACCAAAACAAGACCTGCAGCTGACTATGGCTCAGATCATTAACTCCTTATTACAAAATTCAGACTTAAATTGAAGAAAGTATGGGAAATCACTGGAGCATTCAGGTATAATCTAAATCAAATCACTTTATAATTATACAGTGGAGGTGATGAATAGATTCAAGGGATTTTCTGGTAGACAGAGTTTCTGAAGAACTATGGATGGAGGTTCATAACATTGTATAGGAGGTGGTGATGAAAACCATCCCAAAGGAAAAGAAATGCAAGAAGGCAAAGTGGTTGTCTGATGAGGCTTTTCAAATAGTTGAGGAAAGAAGAGAAGAAAAAGCAAGAGAGAAAGGGAAAGATATACCCATCTGAATGCAGAGTTACACAGAATAACAAGGAGAAATAAGAAGGCTATCTTAAATGAGCAATGCAAATAAGGAGAGGAAAACAACAGAATGGGAAGGACTAGAGATCTCCTCAAGAAAACTGGAGATATCAAGGGAACATTTTGTGCAATGAGGGGCATGATAAAGGACAGCAATGGCAAGGACCTACCAGCAGCAGAAGTGATTAAGAAGAGATGGAAAGAATACACAGAGGAACTATAGACAGAAAAAGTCTTAATGACCCAAATAACCATGGTGGTGTTCACCTAGAGCCAGACATCTTGGAGTGTAAAAGTCAAGTATGCCTTAGGAAGCATTACTGCAAAAAAAAGCTACTGGAGGTGATGGAATTTCACCTTACCTATTTCAAATCCTAAAAGATGACGCTGTTAAAATGCTGCACTCGGTATGTCAGCAAATTTGGAAAAGGCAGCTTTGGCCACAGAACAGGAAAAGATCAGGTTTCATTCCAGTCCCAAAGAAGGGCAGTGCCAAAGAATGTTCAAACTATTGTACAGTTGCACTTATTTCACATGCTAGTAAGGTTCTGCCTAATATCCTTCAAGCTAGGCTTCAGCAGTATGTGAACCAAGAACTTCCAGATGTACAAGCCGGGTTTAGAAAAGGCAGAGGAACCAGAGATCAAATTGCCAACATTCGTTGGAGCATGGAAAAAGCAAGGGGATTTTAGAAAAAACATCTACTTCAGCTCCATTGACTATACTAAAGCCTTTGACTGTATGGAGCACAACAAACTGTGGAAAATTCTTGAAGAGATGGAAATACTAGACCACCTTACCTGTCTCCTGAGAAACCTGTATGCAGTCAAAAAGAACCTTACATGAAACAACGGACTGGTTCAGAATTGGGAAGGGAGTTTCAGAAAGCAGTGTATTTTCACCCTGTTCATTTAACTTATATGCAGAGTACATCATGCGAAATTCTGTGCTGGATGAATCACAAGCTGGAATCAAGATTGCTGGGAGAAATAACCACCTCAGATGTGGATATGATACCTCTCTAATGGCAGAAAGTGAAGGGGAACTAAAGACCCTCTTGACGCTTGCTCCTTGGACGAAAAGCTATGACAAACCTAGACAGCATATTAAAAAACAGAGACATCCCTTTGCTGACAAAGTTCTGTGTGGTCAAAAGCAGTGGTTTTTCCAGTAGTCACGTATGGATGTGAGAGTTGGACAATAAAGAAGTCTGAGTGCCAAAGAATTTATGATTTCCAATTTGGTGCTTGAGAGTCCTTTGGACAGCAAAGAGATCAAATCAGTCAATCCTAAAGGAAATTAACCCTGAATATTCATTGAAAGGACTGATGCTGAAGCTCCAATACTTTGTCCTCCTAATGCAAAGAGTCAATCATTGGAATAGATCTTGATGCTGTGAAAGATTGAAGGCAAAAGGAGAAGAGCTTGGCAGAGAATGAAATGGTTACATAGCATCACTGACTCAATGGATGTGAATTTGAACAAACTCCAGGAGATAGTGAAGTACAGAGAAGCCTGGTGTGCTGTGGTTCGTGGGGTCAGAAAGAGTTGGACACAACTTAGTGACTGAACAATAACAACAACAAGTAAGCTACCAGAGTGGCTTTCTGGCTGTCACACTTAGCCATTAACTATAAAGAACACTCAGTCTCTGATTATTCTTCCTTAGGACATTAATACAACTTAGTAGTAGTCAACCTATGTTACTGTCTACTTACTAACCACTGCCCATTCACAGTCTCCACCCCCATTCCAGCACACCACAGAACAATTCAAAGAAAGGTTGGGCTCATCTATCAGGAGTCCTCAAGCCAATATTGCCCACTCTAACAGTCTGATGTCAGTCAGGAACAGAACTGCCTTAGTATCCCTCAGTGCCCTCATTTATTGCCTCAGAGGAACTTGTGGAAAGTGTAGCATTAACACAAAAACACAACAACAGATTTCGAAATTGAACAGCTGGGGCTGTCAGTTACATTCCCTTCAGTAGGAGATCTCAGAATGATATTCTCATGAATGCCACATTGGGTCCTAAAAATAGAAGTGGGAGAGACACCATGAAAACATCAGAGTAGAGCTCCAAGAATCAGTCCCTCCAATGAAGCAAACACTACGCAAACAAAAACTGAGAAAATTAACTTTTAAAAAAACTCTAGGATCATATTTTTTAAAACTTGCAGTAATCAGGGACATGCTTAATAAGGACAGAGACCACTAACTCGGTAAGGAAACATTGCTGCGTTTTTGTTTACCTGTCTGCATCCCCCATTCCCTAGTATGACAGTGGCCATGGGGACAGCGGTCACCATTTCTGGTGTCAGCTAGCTGCCAGAGGTCAACAATGGACTTCTACCTCAAAGACTGGTCATGAATTTGGTCTTGTCATTTCCAAAGGGGCCATTGTAGACACTTGGTTTTATTCCACCTCCTTCAGACTGGAACAACATGTTTGGCAAAAGCATTTGTGTACATCAAAAGCATTTCAAGACATAATATGCATAGCTGTCTCTTAGGCAACAGATGAAGAGTGGGTAAAGCAGTGGATCGACAGAAAGACCTGAGAAAGAGAAGGCTAAAAGGAAGATTTGGGGACGAATTAAGTTCTTTTTTGTAACTTGACTTTTTAGTTTATGTTGGAATACAGCCGACTTACAGTGTTGTGATAGCTTCAGGTGCGTAGCAGAGTGACTCAGCCGCACACAGACACGTATCCATTCTGCTGCAGACCTTCTCATCCAAGCTGCCGTACAGCATTGAGCAGAGTCCCCTGCGCTATACGGTGGGTCCTTTTTAGTTTTCCATTTTAAATATAAGGGAAATAAAGTCCTCAAAGGACTACCTCATATGCCAGGAAACCAGGGGCTCCACACATGTGCCCAGATCTGGATGCTTGCTCATAAAAAACCTGAAAGAACCCCAGAGTTAAAACGCTGGAGCAGTTTTGGGCTCTGCACAAGCATGAATGAACTTCTGAGGCTGAGCTGTACATAGGTACACTGGCTAAGTAGTGACAGTGTGCCTTAGCTCAGATCCAATCTACAAAGACTGAGAGGATTGCTTGTTTGTTGCTTCAGAATTTTTTAAAAGAACCTGTCACATCAGTCTGTCAGGATGTTAAAAATATTTGGCTGATTGCTGAGGTAATGAAACAGATTTCAGTGATCACATATGACAACAAATATGGGCTTTGAGAATATCACTAGACAAGTGGATGACTTCCCTCAAAAGCAACAACAGTAAAACCTGGAATAATTTTATTTCCAAAGTTATCACTGTATTATATTCAAAACATATTAATTCCAACAAAAATTAAAAGGCATATAAAAAAGCAGGAAAGTGTGGCCCATGCACAGGGGAAAAATAGCATGGGAAGCACAAACATTGGGCTTCCTAGAATCAGAGTTTAAGTTAGCTATCTCATATAAGCTTAGAGAAGTAACAGATGTCAAGGAGATCAGAAGAGTAATGTCTTACCAGATAGAGAATATCAATAGAGATTGAAATAATTAAAAGAAACCGAATAGAAAATCTGGAGCTTAAATGGTATAATAGCCAGAATCAAAAATCCACTATATGGGCTCAACAGCAGATTTGAGCAGGCAAAAGACATAATCAGAGAATAGGACAATTAAAATTATCAAATCAGAGAAGCAGAGAGGAAAAAGAAAGAAAAATGAACAGAATCTGAGGGGCAGGTGGGTTGCTTTCAAGAGTATCCATTATGGGAGTCTTAGAAGGAAAGAAAATTTTTACTAAAGGCAGAAATCTACATATCCAAAAAACACAATGAAATTCAAGTAGAATCAACTCAAAGAGATTCACATCAAAACATGCAAAATCAAAATGTCAAAAAATAAAGACAGTCTTAAAAGCAGCAAGCAAAAAGCAGCTGGTCTTGTAGAAGAGCTCTTCAATAAGAGTAACAGCTGACTTTTCATTAGAAACCATGTAAGACAGAAGGTAGCAGGATAACATTTTAAAGATCTTAAGAAAAGAGTCAACCAAGAATTCTCCACCTGGCAAAACTATCCTTTAAAAAATGAAGGTAAAGTAAGATATTCCCAGATAAAAACTGAGGACGTTCACTGCTAGTTGACCTTCCTTATAGAAATACTAAAGAGAGTCTGTCAGGCTAAAGGACAGTAATTCAAAGCTCTTGGAATAAATAAACAAGACAAGGAAAGATAACTATGTAGGTAAATAAAAAAATCCAGTATTATTATATTTTTGGTTTGTAACTCTTTTTTCCCCCATTTGATTTTAAAAACAATGCATACAACAAGAATTGTAAATCTGTTAATGGGCACACAGTGTTTAAAGATATTTTCTGACAATAATAAAAAAAGGAGAGGATAGAGCTATATATAGAAGCAAAGTATTGTATGCTATAAAGTTGGTATCATTTAAACATACATTTTTATAAAATTAAGATATTATAATCTTTAGAGTAACCACTAATGAAATAACTAAAATAAATACAAAAGAGGAAAGAGAAGGATCAAAATGGTACACTAGACAAAATCAACCATATGGAAAAGAAGACAGTATTGCAGGAATTATGGAACAAAAAGATAGATGTAGAATACAGTAAAATGACAGAACTAAACTTCCTTATCAGTAATCACTCTAAATGAAAATACATCAATCCCACCAATTAAAGTACAGAGATTTAAAGAGTAGGAAAAAACACGACCCAACTATATGTTGTCTAGAAGAGTCTCACTTTAGACTCAAAGACACAAATAGGTTGAAAGTGAAAGGATGGAAAAATATATTCAAGCAAAAAAGTAACATCACTCTTAAATGGCACACACAAAATCTCACATGCTCCAGGATCCATGACAGAAACAGTAATCTGCTAGGAGTCTGGGTCAGACCTACCTTCTGATCTTGGAATCTCCAAAGAGGCAGGAAGCAACTGCAATTAACCCTAGAGACAATTACCATGTTTTATATATAACTTTTTTTTTTTTTTTAGTTACATTTGGCTGTGCTGGTTCTTCATTGCTACACAAGGGCTTTCTCTAGTTGCGGTGAATGGAGGCTACTCTATACTTGGAATGTATGGGGTTTCTCATTGTTGGTGGCTTCTCTTATTTCAGAGCATGTATACAGACTTCAGTAATTGTGGTGCACAGGCACAGTCATTGTGGGGCCAAGGCTTAGTTGCTCTGCAGCATGTGGGATTTTCCTGGGCCAATGATTGAACCAGTGTTCATTCTGGTCCAAACCAGTAACCTGCATTGCAAGGCTTACTCTTAACCACTGGACAACCAAGGAAGCCCATTTATGACTGTTAATGTCTTCCTGTTATGCCTCCTTGTTTTTGTTTTGAAGTCTATTTTATCTAGTAATTTTAATCATTCTAGCATTGTTTTCCATCCATTTACTGTCCACTGTGTCTGTATAGTAGATTTCTTGTAAACTAGCATATAATTGAGTTTTCCTTTTTTACCCATTCTAGCAATCTTTTTTTTTTATTGGAGTGTTTGACCCATTAATAATTACATACTTATATATGCGGTTGAAAGTCAATCTACCATTTTTTTTTCTGTTTATCTCTTCTAATATTTGTTCCTCTTTTCATTTCTTTTGATTATTTGAGTATTTTCCAGAATTTTGTTTTATCTATAAGCTTTTTTAGCTATATCTCTTCACATTATGCAGCCATGAAATTAAAAGACACTTGTTCCTCGGAAGAAAAGCTATGACCCACCCAGACTGCATATTAAAAAGCAGACTGCATATTAAAAAGCAGAGACACTACTTTGCCAACAAAGGTCCATCTAGTCAAAGTTATGGTTTTTCCAACAGTTAGTATGGATGTGGGAGTTGGACTATAAAGAAAGCTGAGCACCGAAGAATTGATGCTTTTGAACTGTGGTGTTGGAGAAGACTCTTGAGAGTCCCTTAGACTGCAAGGAGATCCATCCAGTCCATCCTGAAGGAGATCAGTCCTGGGTGTTCACTGGAAGGACTGATGCTGAAGCTGAAACTCCAATACTTTGGCCACCTCATGTGAAGAGTTGACTCATTGGAAAAGACCCTGATGCTGGGAGGGATTGAGGGCAGGAGGAGAAGGGGACGACAGAGGATGAGATGGCTGGATGGCATCACCGACTTGATGGGCATGAGTTTGAGTAAACTCCGGGAGTTGGTGATGGACAGGGAGGCCTGGCATGCTGCAGTCCATGGGGTCGCAAAGAGTTGGACACGACTGAGCGACTGAACTGAACTGAACTGAATGTTCCATAGTCTACTTCAAATTAATATAGTACTATTTCATGTAAAATGCAGAAATCTTAGATCTCAACTGGTTCATTTACCATCCTTACCCCATTCTTTATATATAGTTGCCACATATATTACCTACATATGTTATCAGTTCAGTTCAGTCGCTCAGTCATGTCCAACTCTTTACGACCCCATGGACTGCAGCACGCCAGGCCTCCCTGTCCATCACTCCCTGTCCACGGAGTTTACTCAAACTCATGTCCATTGAGTCGGTGATGCCATCCAACCATCTCATCCTCTGTTGTCCCCTTCTCCTCCCACCTTCAATCTGTTCCAGCATTAGGGTCTTTTCAAATGAATCAGCTCTTCACATCAGGTGGCCAAAGTATTGGAGTTTCAGCTTCAACATCAGTCCTTCCAATGAATATTCAGGACTGATTTCCTTTAGGGTGGACTGGTTGGATCTTCTTGTAGTCCAGGGGACTTGGAGTTCTCTAGCACCACAAGAATTTTCTCTAGCACCACAATTGGTAAGCATCAATTCTTCGTTGCTCTACCTTCTTTATGGTCCAGCTCTCATATCTGTACATGAATACTGGATAAACCATAGCTTTGACTATACAGAGCTTTGTCGGCAAAGTGATGTCTGTGCTTTGTTTTTTAATGTCTCTGCTTTTAAATACACTGTCTAGATTTGTCATAGCTTTTCTTCCAAAGAGTACATGGCTACAGTCACTGTCTACAGTGATTTGGGAACCCAGCAATATAAAATCTGACACTGCTTCCATTTTTCCCCTTTCTATTTGCCTTTATTCTGTTTTTATCTAAATTATTAAATGGGATATTTAGCTCATCAATCATTAACCTTTCTTCTTTACCTAATATAAGCACTTAAGGCTGCAAATTTCTCTTCAATTGTCTCGTTTGCTTAAGTTTTTATTTCTAAGTGTTTTAAAATTAATAATTTTTCTTTGATTAATGACTTTAATTTCTAAATGTGTATGAAATTTATTGCTTATCTTTTTATCAAAAACTGCATTGCTAATAGATTCATTATATATAGTATTCCTTACAGTGTATTGAGACATGCTTTTTTATTTACTAACATAATTTTGTGAGGATTCCATGTATTTTGAGAAAGATGTGTATTTACTAATTAATGAGTAACAAGCTCTGTATATCTAATAAATCCAGCTGTGTAATTATGTTGTTTAAGACCTCTCTTTCTTTACTGATTTTACTGCTTGCCCCTACTGTCTTCTGTGTCCCACTGTCGCCATTGAGAGGCCTGGTGTCAGTCTGTTTGTAGGTTATCTCGTTTGTAGTGATCTCTCTTCTCTCTGGCTTTTTAAGATCTTTTTATTTTTGGAGTTCTGCATCTCTTGCTATAGATGTGCATAATTATAGATTCTTTTCAATGTATCCAGCTTGGTATATACTGTCCCTCTTGTGTTTATTGATTCATATCATTTATCAGCTCTGGAATATTCTCTGCCTTTAATTACCTGATTAGACATGCTAGACTCTTCCATGTTCTCTACATTGCTAAACTTACTTTATGTTTTTCTCTCGTCTCTCTGTATACCATTCTATGTAATTCTTTATTTATGCCTCTTTTACTTCATTAGTTCTCTCTTTGTGCTGAAATATTTAACTTCAGTTTTTCATTTCCAGAAGTTCTATTTATTTCTTCAAATGTCTACCTGATAATGTTTTATTAGTATATCCTGTTGTATGCTTTTTTTCATTGTTCCATCATTATTTTTTAAATATCTTATGCTGATTTATTTTATATTCTAACTTTAATAACTCAATTATCTGAAATCCGGGGAGAAGTAAATCTGTTGTTTATCTTCTAATTTTCCATTATAGTAGCTTGTTTTCTTTTGTATTTGGTGATGTTTCATTGTGAACTTGTACTTGTTTTAAGTTATGGCAATTCTGGTGGCTTCTGTTAAAATTGTTTTAATCCAAAGATGAATTTTCTTTTTATTGTTTGTCAATGTTAAGGGCACTTAAAACCTGCAATCATTTTAGCCCCTGGCTTAATCAGAAGTCTCAGGCTAAGCACCTTTATCTTGTGACTTGTTCAAGGCTCAGTCTTCTGAGGGTATGGCTCAGACTAGTTCTGCCTTTTTTCCCTCTTTTGCTCTCTGCTCAGGGAGCATTACTCTAGTGTCAATCAAGGAACTTTGGTTAGTTAGTATTTTGTAACTGAGAGTGTGGTATTCTTGGAAACTTTTTTTTCAAAGAGTTCTGTGTTGTGTTTTAAGGTATATTTATAAGCAGTCTAGTTGGGAGCACTCTTAGATATTTTTGGTTGATCATGCTACCAGATGCCAAAGCCAATTCTTTCATTTTCTCAGAATGTGAATCATTACCTCTCACCTAGAAAGAAGTGTATTGCCTAAGCTGTCCGCTTTAATTTCATATTTCTCTTTTTATTTTCCTCTTTTTTAAAAAATTAATTTATTTATTATTTTACTTTACAATATTGTATTGGTTTTGCCAAACATTGACTTGAATCCTCCATGGGTGTACATGTGTTCCCCATCCTGAACTAATTAATCATATATATGGTTGCCAAACTGATGTATAAAAGGACATATCAGACAGACTCTCTGGTTATCACTGCCTTGTCAGGGGTGGGGTCTGCTCCCTGGTTGTTGGAGCAGAGGTCCCCAGATCTGTTTCTTAGCTCTTTTCTGATCTGTGGTGTGAGGTAGGTGGGATTAGAGAACTCCCACTGGGAGAGAAGCCACTTAGTGCTCTCCCTCTGGAGATGTTCACCCCTGGCTGTGCTCTGCCGTCACCTTTCCCCTGTTGTGTGGGCCCTCAGATTACACGCTTGACTGGCACTTCTCTTGGCCACACTTTAACTGTGGGTTTGCTGGCAATTGGCCCTCAGGCATTGTTTTCACCAGTGTACTGGGGTAGATCCAGTGTTCTTTTCTTTAATACTTCTTGAATTTTCTTATTTTTCAATTTGCTCACCCTTCACCCCACTCTACCTATATTACTGTTTAAGCATTTATACAAACTTTTAATGATTGCCATTTGTAATTTGGTTGTGATAGTTACCAAAATCAATTATTTTCGACAATTCAAAAAGCAAGGACCATAGCACTATAACTTTTTTCTGATTAATATGACATATCTAATTAATGTTTTCTGATCTTAAAAATAGCAAAACATTCATGTATGTGCATGTATGTCTGTGTGTATTTATCTGCCTGTTTTTATTAACCAAATCTTTTTTTTTAAGCTATTCCATCTTGCTTCTCAAACCTTCTTTCTGGGATCATCTTCCTTTTTTCCTGAGTTATGTCCCCTAGAAGTCCCTTTATTGAAGATCTGTTGAATGCTTTCAGTTTTTATGTATCTTAAAGTGTCTTTATTTTGCTTTACCTGTTGAGAATTCCATTGTTACATTACACAAGAGAAATGCTTATTTTCTATCATTTGAAGATACATCCCTACTGTCTTCTACACCCATCGCTGTCATTGAGAGGTCTGGTGTCAGTCTGTTCGTAGGTTATCTTCTTTGTAGGTGACCTGTCTTTTCTCTTGCTTTTTAAGACCTTTTTTAGAGTTCTGCATCTTCATTGTATATTTGCATAATTATAGATTCTTTTCAGTGTATCCTGGTTGATATATATTGTCCCTCTTGTGTTTATTGATTCATATTATTTATCAGCTTTGGAAAATTGTCCATATTTACCTTAATTACCTGATTAGACATATTAAGACTCTTCCATGTTCTCTGTTTTGCTAACTTCCATGTTCTCTGTATTGCTAACTTCCCTTTATAATTTTTTCTTGTCTCTTTAACATTTTGTGTAATTCCTTACTTATGCCTCTTTTATTTCACTAATTCTCTTTATACCAAATTATTTAACTTCAATTTTTCATTTCCAAAAGTTCTATTTTTATTTCTTAAAAATTCCACTGGGTAACACTTTTATTATTAATATATTCTGTTGTAAGCTTATTTTCATGGCCCCATCATTATTTCTTTAAATAGGCTGAACTGTTTTACATTCTAACTTTAATAATTCAATCATCTGAAATCCACGGAGAAGTGAATCTGTTGTTTATTTTCTAATTTCCCATCACAGTAGCTTGTTTCTTTTGTACTTAGTAATGTTTCAGTGTGAGCTCATACTTGTTTTAATTTATGGCAGTTCTGGTGACTTGTATCAAAAGTGCTTTAATCCAGACATGAATTTTCTTTTTACTGTTTCTGTCGATGTTAAGGGCACTTAAAACTTGGGATCATTTTAGCCCCTGGCTTAATCAGAAGTCTCAAGTTAAGCACCTTTACCTTAAGACTTGGTCAAGGCTCAGTCTTCTGAGGGTGACGGCCAGAGTAGTTCTGCCCTTTCCCCCCATTTTTGATCTCTGGTTATGGATCCTAACTCTAGATTCAGTCAAGGAACTTTGGTTAGTTGGTTTTTTTTTTTTTTTATTGAAAATGTGTTGTCCTTGGAAATTTCCTTTTCTTTTTTTTTAAGAGTCTTACGTTGTACTTTAAGATGTATTTTATAAGCAGTATAGTTGGGAGCACCGTTTGGTATTTTCGGTTGATCATTTATCATAATGATCAACGGTTCATTTATCAGATTTTTCGGTTCATTTATCATAATGTGAATCATTACCTCTTACCTAGAAGGAAATGTGCCTCCTAAGCTGCTCACCTTAATTTCATATTTCCCAATTCCAATGAATCACATCTATGGTTGCCAAATTGGTGTGTCAATGGACCTATTAGACATGTTAAATTTGAGATACCTGGAATGAAAGAGTTTAGAGCTCCAGAAATAAATGGATACTAGAGATTTGTGTCTTTGATGTATCAATGCCATAGGAGTAGTTATGGTTACTGAGGTAGTAACCCTATCTGAGTAGGTTACTGCCTGCTCCTTCATGGAATAGGCAGAGAAAACTTAACTTAAAAAGGAGACTAAGAAGGTGAAATCTAAGAATTGAGAAAACAAAAGATGAATCTCCAAATGCAAGAATGGATCTCCAAATGCAAAGAAAGAGGGTTTCAAGTAGGGGAAGTTAATAGGGTCAGATGTGGCCAAAAAAGCACACAAGATAACTTATCTTTAAGTTTGAATTTAGAGGATGAATAATTACTATTGCTAGAAAAGTTTCAATGTAGTAGGTGGGAGCAAATGCAAAATGGCAGTAAATGTTTGAATAGTAGTAATAGTACAACTTGCTGATCTTCTGTCCTTTTCCTATTACACCTCACGCCCACTGAATATATAGAGACAGCCATTTTCCTGGAACAAAAATGAACACAATTTTACACAATTTTCTTCTGATTTTCCATAGTTGAAAAGGATTCAGCAAATACTGGAGATACTAGTAAGAAGAACCAGAGAGTAGATGGGAGAACAGCTATTAAACACAGTATGGAAATTACAAAGTGTTTTAGTTTCTGGCCTACCAGTTCATATGGAATAATAATAAGCCTTGTTTGAATTTTAATTATATTAGCTATTTCACTAATAAACTTTATATACTCTTAATAATATTCCACATTTCTGCTATATTTTATTTGAAAATTTAGTATATTTTATACCATCATATTTCACAATATAGAACAGAACAACTTGGTTATATATCTGCTTGTTTCTTGAGTCAGAAAAACTGATAGTTACATCTGTGTAAGTTTCAGCACAGATGACCTTTCATTCCAAAATCCTGTGCAAATTATACGTTCATGACATGCTTTTCTCTCAGGGCTTTAAATTTTCTGTAGAGGTAATTAATGTAAACTAAAGTTTGTTCTCACAAAGAAAATTCTCAGTTATACCTCAGGGAAAGATAGTATGATTGTGATGAAATAGTAGGAAAGTAATACCTTTTAAAAATACTTAGAAACCACTTATTATTTTCATTTACAACCCCAGATCACAAATGTGAGAGTTTTGTAAAAATGCAACATTTGACTTCTCAACTTTTACCTAAGAAACATAAAATATAATTATGTGATTTATTAATTGCTCTTATCCTGCTGTATTGTCCATATCCTCCTACTTTCTTCTTACACAACAAAATACAACAAAGGAAAAAATAATGAGAAAATGTATTTCCTAAGTTATCATTTCTCTACATTTAGCAGCACCTAATCTGGTTATGTTTGCCCTTGACAGTTACACTGAACCCCTTCACAGGCTGTGTCCATCAGCACCTCCTAAGTACAATAAGAGTTCACAAAGGGAAGATCCCAGCAGGCGAAGTCCCTACTGTTTGAGGATATTTTTATCAGAACAAAAACAATAGCATATAAGCACATTAAACAAACTTCTCTCTCCTCTTCTATAGTTTTGTTCACAGCATATAACATTTCTTCCTTACAGGTACCAAAGATTTGAAAAGGCATTTCTGTTAGCTGTTGACATTGGTGCTCGTGACCTGTTTATGGTGAGTCATTCCTTGAGATGATTTTGTGCCTTCAGTTCTAACGCTGAGTAAGTTGTCAGCTTTTGTGACCATTAAAAAGGATTAGTGTCGTTTGTGCCTTCGACACATGGTGGGAAAGCATTATTCCATCTTGGCTTGCAGCTTTGCCTTCATGAAACTGGTCAATAGCCATCTAGCCTCTTTTGACTTGCTGACATTTTCCTTGCCAGACCCAAGGATTTTTTATGTTTTCTAAGAATTTATAATTCTTGAATGTCTCTCCTCGTGTACTTTGATGTGAGAGGATGACACCTTCGTATCTAACAAGCTTAAATTTCTTTCTAATCCATTCCCTATAGAAGTACAGCTTCAGAAACCAGGACACAGGACAAGACATGTCCCCGAGATCTTGAATGTGCTCAGTTTGTCCCTTAGGTTTTAGTGTGAAGTAAGTTTGAATGTTCTCACTAGTATTTTTAAAGTGACCACAGTGCAAAGTAGATCCAAGAGAATGTAAGTTCAAATATGCTTTAATCCTCAATTTATTAGTTATGGAACAGTAAAATAGACTAGTTTCTTACACATCTTTGTGCTCTGATTTAGGTTCTTATTTTATAAGATCTTTTGCCACAATGAGATCAGATAAACAAAGGCGGGGTTCCTGATTTTCAGCACATTCTGCTCCATAGAAATTTCACTGTTGTCAAAAAATCTTGAAAACAACAAAAACTTCGAGAAGATTCTTTTATCTGAATCTTCTGTACAGTGAAGACATTTTGTACTTTAAGCTTTGATGCTTTAGATGTTAATATGGGTTCATGATATTAGTTTATCTTGTCTTTAAAATGAGTTTGCTGTTTAAATTCTAATTTTGCATCACTCAATTAAACTGTACTTTGTGCATTCATTGATCATGGGAAAAAAATCTAATTACTTCAAATGTATGAACCTTTTGTTATCTGTTGGTTGTCTGTATTTTGTAAGGTCACATTGATCAGGAATATTAGTATATTAAGGGAACATTTTATTATTTTCACCAAAGTCTATGCATTCAAACATCACAGTGTCAGAAATTTAATTACAACACTTCTTAGATTTTCTGACCCAAGTGACTTTGTCACTTTATTTCCTCCTCACCTCTGCCACTACTCAGCAATAAAGGTAGATTTTCTTCCTATTTCCTTATTTTTTTATGTCTGTAGTCCCAGTCTTCTTTCTAGCCAAGATAATAACTAAAGAGATGAATATTTATATGTTTAGTGTCTGATAAACTTTCTTTCCCAATGTAGTATTATACTGTTCTGTAATTTATGCTACATTAACTATTAACCAATACATAATTGGTTAATTTGTATTAACCAATACAAATTGGTGGGCGACAGTCCACGGGGTTGCAAAGAGTCAGACATGACAGAGCACTCACCCATACTCATCAAAGCCATCTTACAAACTTCTTTTCAAATCATGTATGTTTCAGCATTTAGTCTCAGTTTAGGCAGTAACAATATAAAGTCTCCATGTTAGTTTAAAGCCAAACAGACTTTCTACTAATAGGCTAACCTTAACCCATGAGAACTTTTACTAGTAAAAGATAAAAATCTAAAATAAGGAAATTAGATACTTTTGCTTTCCTTTTTATTTGTAAAAGTGAACAATCAAAATGCTACATCCCCTATGGCTGATTCATATCAATGTATGACAAAACCCACTGAAATGTTGTGAAGTAATTAGCCTCCAACTAATAAAAAAAAAAAACCAAAAAAACAAAATGCTACATCCTTATTCTTCATATGTGACTATTTATTTATAGCCCATGGTCCGCCTTTAAGAAGCATTAAAAGCCTTAAGAGAGCATTAAGGCCTTAAAGTTCCATTTAAGCTTATGAATCTACCATATACATTTGATGCTCCACTTTGAAACTGTCTAAAGAATTTATCATGTTTTCTAATCAATTATTACTATTTAAATTATGATCTAGCCTATATACTAAGAATTATTACCTCTTTGGATTTAAAAATTTATAAAATAAACAGTACTATTCCTACCTATACATTACCTTCTACCCCTAAGATATCTCATCCTTAAAGAATAAAAATATGACTACATTGAACACAAAGGGGTCACAAATAAAATGTAATGCTTAATCTGAGAATGTTCTTTTTGCATTAGCATATCTGTTGGTGGTAGAGAGATAAAAGACATATAGCATGATAGAGCAGACCTTGAATATTAAAAAGTCAGTATGTGAGTACTAGACCTGATGAAATCAGCCAGAAAGGACCTCTTTGTCTACTTTACACATAGCCTAAGTGATCATCTTCTAAATTAGGGGTCAGCAAGCTATGGCCTACCAAGCAAATTTAGCCCCTAAATGGCTTTTTACAGTTTTAAATCATTAAAAAAAAATAGTATCAATATACTTTAAAATATATGATATTAAAAATACATGATATTCAAATACATGATATTCAAATTCAGATTTTCATAAATGAAGTGGTATTGAAACATAGCCAAACTTACTTATGTAATGTGTATGACTGCTTTATGATGGCAGAGTTGAGTGGTTGCAGGAGACTCTCTGGCTTGTAGAGCATAAAATATTTACTTTCTGGTGCTTTACAAAATATGTTTGCAGACCCCTGGACAAAATAATCATAATTTATAATTTCACTCCTCCATATTTAAAACCTTTTAGCATCTTCTCATTGCCTTTGGGATAAATTCTAACTCCTTGAAGTGGCATCTACAGCCCCTCTACTCTCAGCTATATCAGCTTTCTTTCAGTTCTGGGAAGTATACTCTACTCTTTGTTATATCCAGATCATGTTAAGGAAGGGTGTAATGGGAAGGTATAATGGATACCTGGAAGATACATGATATAAATACAAGATATAAGATACAAGAAGATACCTGGAAGATACAAGATATAAAAGATATATGGAATTTGGGTCATAAGTTGTCTTCAAAGTCAGTAACTTTTGAGTTTTATGTGTAAATGATGATAATAATATAGTACCTATCCATACGTTGGATTTTTTTAATTGAATAAAAGAGGTTTTGAATTCTATAATACTTTACAATTTCTAAGTTTCACACAGATGACTTCATACAATCCCATAATAACCACTTGTTTCTCTCTGCCCCTCCTGCTTCCCTCTTCAAACTGGTAACCACTAGTTTGTTCCTTAAGTCTGCTTCTTTTGTTATATTCACTAATTTGCTGTAGCTTTTATATAACATACAGTATTTGTCTTCCTCTGACTTATTTTACTTAGCATGATGCCCTCCAAGTCCACCCATAGTGCTTCAAATGGCAAAATTTCATTCTTATTTATGGTTGAGTAGTATGCTTATATATATATATATATATATATGAATATATATATATGAAACACACATGAAAATGTGTTTTATATATATATTTATTTATCTAATACCTTGGTAATTGTAAATAATGCTGCTATAAACATTGAAGTGCATGTATCTTTACAAATTAGTGGCTTTTGTTTTTCGGATATATATCCAGGAGTGGAATTGCTAGTAGTACTGTTTTTAGTTTTTTGAGGAAACCCCATACTGTTTTCCGCAGTGACTATACCAATTTACATTCTCACCAACAGTGTATGATGGTTCCCATTTCTCCACATCCTCACCAACATTTGTTGTGTTCTTCTTGATGATAGCCGTTCTGACTGGTATGAGGAGATATCTCATTGTGGTTTTGATTTGCATTGCCCTGATGACTAGTGATGTTGAGAATCCTTTCATGTGCCTGTTGGCCATTTACATATCCTTTTTGTAGCAATTGTCTATTCAATTCTTCTGCTTATTTTGTAATCGAGATTTTGGGGGTTTTTGATGTTGAGTCGTAGGAGCTTTTTATATGTAATGAATGTTATTGCTGTCATTCAGTCGCAAAGTCGTGTCTGACTCTTTGTGACCCCATGGACTGCAGCACAACAGGCTCCTGTGTCCTCCACTATTTCCCAGAGTTTGCTAAATTTCATGTCCATTGAGTCAATGATGCTACCTAACCATCTCATCCTCTGCCACCCCCTACTTCACAGGCCTTCAGTCTTTCCCAGCATCGGGATCTTTTCCAGTCAGTCCACTTTTCCCATCAGGTGGTCAAAGTACTGGAGCTTCAGCTTCAGCCTCAGTCTTTCCAATGAGTATTCAGAGTTGATTTACTTTAAGGTTGACTGGTTTGATCTCCTTGCAGTCCCTCAAGAGTCTTCTGTAGCACTACAATTCAAAAACATCAATTCTTTGGTGTTCAGCCTTCATAAAGGTCCAACTCTCACATCCATACACAACACTGGAAAAAACATAGCTTTGACTATACAGACCTTTGTTGGCAAAGTGATGTCTCTGCTTTTTAATATGCTGTCTAGGCTTCTTATAGTTTTCCTTCCAAGGAGGAAACGTCTTTCGGTTTCATGACTGCAGTTGCCATCCATAGGGATTTAGAGCCCAGGAACATAAAATCTGTCACTGCTTCCACTTTTTCCCCTTCTGCTTGCCATGGAGTGATGGTACTGAATGCTATGATCTTAGTTTTTTACTGTGTTTTTTTACTGTTGATTTTTAAGCCAGCTTTTTCACTCTCCTCTTTCACCTTCATCAAGAAGCTTTTTAGTTCCTCCTTCCTTTCTGCCATTAGAGTGCTATCATCTGCAGATCTAAGGCTGTCGATATTTCTTCCACCAATCTAGATTCCAACTTGTGATTCATCCACCTTGGCATTTCACATGATGTACTCTGCATGTAAGTTATATAAATAGGTGACAATAAAAACAATAAATAGGTGATAGTAGGTGACAACAAAAAAGCTGACAATATACAGCTTTGAGGTACTCCTTTCCCAATTTGGAACCACTCAATTGTTCCATGTCTGGTTCCTACTGTTGCTTCCTGACCTGTATACAAGTTTCTCAGGAGACATGTAAGGTGATCTGATACTCTTAGGCAGTCTAAATTCATCCCTTTAAGAAATTTCCACAATTTGCTGTGATCCACACAGTCAAAGGCTTTAATGTAGTCACTGAGGCTCTGGAATTCCCTTGCTTTCTCCATGATCCAGCAAATGTTGCCAATTTGATCTCTGGTTCTTCTGGCTCTTTGACACCCAACTTCTACATCTGGAAGTTCTCAGTACTTGTGCTGCTGAATGCAAGCTTGATGGATTTTGAGCTAACCTTGCTAGCATGTGAAATGAGTGTAATTGTATAGTATTTGAACATTCTTTGGCATTGCCCTTCTGTGGGATTAGAATGAAAACTAATCTTTTCCAGTCCTGTGGTCACTGCTGAGTTTTCCAAATTTAAACACATACTGAGTACAACACTTTAACAGCATCATGTTTAGGATTTGAAATAGCTCAGCTGGAATTCTGTCACTTCCACTAGCTTTGTGTGCAGTAATGCTTTCTAAGGCCCACTTGACATTCACTCCAGGATGTCTGGCTCTAGGTGAGTGACCACACCAACGTGGTTATCTGGGTCATTAAGACTTTTTTTGTGTAGTTCTGTGTATTCGTCCCACCTCTTAATCTCTCCTGCTCCTGTTAGATCCTTACCATTTCCATCCTTTATCATGCCCAGCCTTGCATGAAATGTTCTGTTGATATCTCTAGTCTTCCTGAAGAGGTCTCTAGTCTTTTCCATTCTTTTGTTTTCCTCTGTTCCTTTGCATTGTTCATGTAAGAAGGCCTTTTTCTCTCTCCTCACTGTTCTCTGGAACTCTGCATTCAGTTGGGTATATATTTCCCTTTCTCACTTGCCTTTTGCTTCTCTTCATTCTTCAGCTTTTATTTATATTAAAAAAAAAACTTTTATTTATAATAAAAGCTTCAGCATTTATAAAAAAAAAAATCCTCAGACAACCACGTTGCCTTCTTGCATTTTCTTTTCCTTTGGGATGTTTTTGGTCACTGTCTCCTGTACAATGTTATGAACCTCTGTCCATAGTTCTTCAAGCACTCTGTCTACCACATCTAATCTGTTGAGTCTGTTACTTTCACTGTAAAATCATAAGAGATTTGATTTAGGTCATAACTGAGTAGCCTAGTTGTTTGCTCTACTTTCTTCAGTTTAAGCCTGAATTTTGCAATAAGGAACTCATGGTCTGAGCCACAGTCAGCATCAGGTATTGTTTTTGCTGACAGTATAGAGCTCCTCCATCTTCGGCTGCAAAGAACATAATCTGATTTTGGTATTGACCATGTAGTGATGTCCATGTGTAAAGTCATCTCTTGGGTTATTGGGAAAGGATGTTTGCTATGACCAGCATGTTCCCTTGACAGAACTCTGTAAGCCTTTGCCCTACTTCATTTTGTACTCCAAGGCCAAATTGGCCTATTACTCTGGATATCTCCTGACTTCCTAACTTTGCATTCCAATCCCCTATGATGTAAAGGCCATCTTTTTTTTAGATGTTAGTTCTAGAAGGTCTTGTAGATCTTCATAGAACTGTCAGCTTCAGCTTCTTTGGCATCAGTGGCTGGAGCAGAGACTTGGATTACTGTGATATTGAATAATGTTTGCCTTGGCAATGAACAGAAATCATTCTCTCCTTTTTGAGATTTCACCCAAGTACTGCATTTCAGACTCTTTGTTAACTATGAAGGCTACTCCATTTCTTCCAATGGATTCTTGCCCACAATAATAGATATAATATTTACATGAATTAAATTTGCCCACTCCTGTCCATTTTAGTTCACTGATTCCTAAAATGTCAGTGTTCACTCTTGCCATCTCCTGCTTGGCCACGTCCCTTTTACCTTGATTCATGGACCTAACATTCCAGGTTCCTATGCAGTATTGTTTTGTACAGCACTAGACTTTACTTTCACCACCTGACATATCCACAACTGAGCATCACTTCTGGTTTGGCCCAGCTCCTCCATTCTTTCTGGAGCTATATTAGTATTTGCCCTCTGTTCTTCCCCAGTACCATACTGGACACCTTCCAAGTGGGGGTACTCATCTTCAGGAGTCGTATCTTTTTGCCTTTCATACTGTTAATGGGGTTCTCATGGCAAGAATACTGGAGTGGATTGCCACTTCCTCCTCCAGTGGACACATTTGATCAGAACATCATTATGACCTGTTTGTCCTGGATAGCCCTGCACAGCATGGCTCATAGCGTCACCGAGTTACACAAGCCCCATCATCACCACAGGCTGTGATCCAGGGGATGTATGAATATTAACCCCTTACTGGTCATATCATTTGCAAATATTTTCTCCATTTACTAGGTAGCCTTTTTATTTTGTGAATGGTTTTCTTTGCTGTGCAAAGGTTTTTAAGTTTAATTAGGTCCCACTTGTTTATTTTTGCTTTTGTTTTCTTCACTTTATGAGATGGATCCAAAAAATATTGCCACAATTTACACGAGAGTATTTTGCCTATGTTTTCCTCTAAGAGTTTTATAGTATCTGGTGTCATATTTAGGTTTTTAATCCATTTTGAGATTGTTTTTGAGTCTCCATGCAGATACTGTATTGAAAGTACTTTGTAAACTAGGAAGTACTAAAGAGATATCATGTGTTGTTACTAGTAAGAGATGGCTTTTACATACCAATTGCAAGAAATAATAACCTGAAACAGGACCCAAATTTCATGAATATATAGGATAATATACTTTGTAAGCAAAATCATTGATTCAGGAAGCCCTTAGATGAAAATAAAAAGTTTTAATTATAGGACTAAATAATAATATAAAAAAATAATACCATAAAATATAAAGAACAAAAAGTAAAAAAATCACTTGGAATTTTCTTATGCAGAAATGAACATCCTTTAAAGTATTTCTCTATGTAAGTCTATATATTAAACTTTTTATTTATAGCTAGAATTTTTTTATTCAACAATGTTACAGTGACAGTTTTCCATAAAGTAAATATAGATCTATATCATTACTTTAATGGTTACATTGTATTCCATATTTTAATGGTACTGGTATAAAAGCAGGCATAGAGACCAATGGAACAGAATAGACAGCCTAGCAGTAAACCTATGCATATACTGTTGACTAATCTTTGACACGGAGAAGGCAATGGCACCCCACTCCAGTAGTCTTGACTGGAAAATCCCATGAACGGAGGAGTCTGGTAGGCTGCAGTCCAAGGGGTCGCGAAGAGTCAGACATGATTGAACGACTTCACTTTCACTTTTCACTTTTATGCATTGGAGAAGGAAATGGCAACGCACTCCAGTGTTCTTGCCTGGAGAATCCCAGGGATGGGGTCGCACAGAGGCAGACACGACTGAAGTGACTTAGCAGTAGCAGCAGTAATCTTTGACAGGGGCACCAGAAACACACAATGGGGAGAGGATAGTCCCTTCAGTAAATGGTGATGGGAAAACTGGATAGCCTCATGCAAAAGAATGGAACTCGATCCACTCAAAAAACAGCTCAAAATGGGTTATAGAGTTACATGTAATACCTGAAATCATAAAACTCCTAGAAGAAAACATTGAGAAAAAGCCCTTTGACAATGGTCTTGGCAGTAATTTTTTTAAGTAAGACACCAAAAGCAAAGGCAGTGAAAGCTAAAATATATAAGCAGGACTGTGTCAAACCAAAAAGTTTCTGCCCAGCAAAGGAAACCACCAAGAAAAAGAAAAGGCAGTCTATCTATAATTGGATTATTTAGTTGACATATGACATAAATAATGGTACACTATTTCTTTTCTGTTTCTCCGACTTATTATATGTTCTTTCATCCAACCATTCTTGCCCTTCTTTGTATTAACTATATTTATTCTGTTTTTCTCTTTTATTAGTGTATTTTTCCTCTTTTTCTCAAGACTATTGCCTTTTTGGTAAGCCTTTTGGTTGTTGCTGTTGTTTGGGGATTATTTACTCTTACCTTTTTTTAAATTGAATTTTTGGCGTAAGATTTTAAAAGTTTAGTGATAATTTGAGACTATGTATGACGTTATTTTCCTCCAGAAAGAATTTACTTTGTTTCTGGCAAGTGTAATAGTTAGGTTAAGGTTAAACTACATTTTAATCTATTCTGGAATTGAGTTTATTTGAAGCTGAGTCTCAGTCTGAGAGTGTATTTCCACTTTATACTTACATCAAGACTGTAGCCCTTCAGGAGTCCCAGCTTAAACCTCTACCCCCTCAGCAGACGCTGATAACTTTGTAACCTTAGCCCAGTCAGTGTCTACAGTGATTTTGGAGCCCAAGGAAATAAAATCTGTCACTGCTTCCACTTTTTCTCCTTCTGTTTGCCATGGAGTGATGGGACCAGATGCCATAATCTTAGTTTTTTGAATGTTGAGTTTCAAGCCATCCTTTTCACTCTCCTCTTTCACCTTCATCAAGAGGCTGTTTAGTTCCTCTTCACTTTCTACCATTAGAGTGGCATCATTTGCTTGTCTGAGGTTGTTTTTTATTTCTCTTGGCAATCTTGATTCCAGCTTGTGTGTGTGTGTCATCCAGCCCAGCATTTTGCATAATGTATTCTGGATATAAGTTAAATAAGCAGGATGACAATATATATTCTTGTTATACTCCTTTCCTTTTCAAAATCACGGTGGACAGTTACTGCAGACATGAATTTAAGATGCTTGCTCCTTGATAGGAAAGCTATGACAAACCTAGATAACGTATTAAAAAACGAAGACATCACTTTGCTGACAAAGGTCCATATAGTCAAAGCTGTGGTTTTTCTAGTAGTCATGTACAGATGTGAGGGTTGGACCATAAAGACTGAGCACCGAAGAATTGATGCTTTTGAACTGTGGTGTTGGAGAAGACTCTTGAGAGTCCCTTGGATTGCACAGAGATCAAACCAGTCAGTCCTAAAGTAAATCAACCCTGAATATTCATTGGAAGAACTGATGCTGAAGCTAAAGCTCCAATACTTTGGCCACGTGATGCAAACAGCCAACTCATTGTATAAGGCCCTGATGCAGGGAAAGATTGAAGATAAAAGGAGAAGAGGGCAGCAGAGGATGAGGTGGTTAGACTCAATGGGCATGAAACTGAGCAAACTCCGGGAGGAAGTTTAGGACAGAGGCGCCTGGCTCTTACCTAAAGATCTGTGTGGTTTGTCAACTTTTCAAACACTGCTTTCTGCTAAGTTTCTCAGCCTCTGAGCCACCAATTACAAATCTGCAAATGCTTTGAAAGCAAAAGCAGCACCAAATGTCAGACTTATCTCTCTGGGCTTTGCTTCTGTCTAGGATCTTGGTCATTCAAATACTGTCTTGGTAGGTCTCCAATGTCTTCAAAAAACAAACAATTTTAAAAATTATTTTATTGAGCTGTTCTAGTTGTTACCAGCAAGAGTATCCTCTTATATATTCTTAAATGGATAACTGGAATCAGAAGCTTTCAGTATATTTTTTGAAGGTGAGTTATTAAGTGTTAAACTTGGCACTAGCTGCTTTCTAATTCTGTATAGCTCCCTGCAATGTGCTATTATGTTTGAAGTATTAATCACTAAGAGCCTTAAATGTCACAAATTCTACTTTTAAGCATGACATGTCATCAATTTTGTGTCCAAAATAGATCAAATAAAACTATAAAATGTTGCATACTAGAGTTTATGATTCCAAGTAAAAGCATTCAAAGAGTAAAACCTAATTTTTTTCCAGTTTTAACTCATTTCAAAGAAAGTAAAAAAATAAAATTTCAGCTCTTCCATTTAAAGAATTGTTTTAATCTTGTATGATGAAGAATGCAAGTCTTTCTTTTTTATAACAGTAGAAGATATTTGTTTTTATGCCTGCTTAAATTTATAGCAGTGCTTTATGATTACCAGTAACAAAATCATTACAGCTTAAAAAATTAAAGGAATTAACTTTTCTTAATCAACTGCAAAAGGGCTGCGTTATATCAGAGGCTATGTATGTTATTATTCAATTTGCATAATAATTCTAACCAATAGAATTATATACCTATTTTACAGTTGATAAATTGATAAGGAAAACTGAAAATCATGATTCAAACTCAGATATGTTTATGTTTGATTATAAAATCCATGCCATTTCCAATTATACCAAACTGCTCATATAAAGATTAGAAAGTTCCCCAGAGCTTAGTAATTTATGACTTGATAACTACACATAACTAAGTCTAAGAAAGCTAGTCTTTTCTTTTTAATCTTTATGAAAATATACAAAGATTTCAGTAAGACTACTTCTTGTAGAATGACAATCTACATGACAGTCTGATCTAGTCTGAATTATTTACAGAACCCCATTTATTGGAATATGATTCACCCAAATTAAGTGCTCTTAAAGTTTGTCTATAGCAAAAGGGAAAGTCCATTGTGCAGTGAATATAAAAAAGGATCATAGAAAAGTAGCCCTATTGCCTGTTTCCCTATTTTCTCATTAACAGTCCCAGAAAAGAATACTTTCTCATGTTTATGCATGATTTTCTCTCAAGTAGATGTGGTTTATGCTACACATCATATTAATAGCTCTTTCAGAACCTTGAGCCATGCATGAGTTGGCTGTTTGAGAACTCATCTGCATCTTGGGAGACACAAAGAAGAGTTGTATCTTAGAGTGTCATGGGAACTGAACAGATATAACACTTTTTTGTGACCATCCTCAATCTCTTGTCCTTTAGAAAAGCATCAGCTTCTCACTGGTCCCTATAGTTCAATGTTGTTTCTTACTAAATTCAAACAAAGAAAAATAATGATATAATTAATAGTGGTTCAACTGATCTAAAATAGGGAAAGAGGAATCTTCCCCTTCCAGGCAATGGACAAATTGGTTCTCAGACTTGCCCTCTTACTGTAAAACTGGACAAAATATATAAAAAGACTGTATTTAGGCAGTGTACAGTAAGGACAGCAGGACCATGATCCTCAGTAAGTGAAGAATACACAGATGAGCCCTGTATATTATTTCCAGAGCAGAGACCACTGATGTCACTCAGCTGAAGAGCAAGAGATAAAGAGTTCAGAATTCAGGGATGATAAGGGTTCTAGAATTTGTGGTTCAAGATACCAGAAAGGGAGAATCTGTGTGAAGAGTGGGGACCCAATAGACAAAACTTATCAAAGAGCCTCTGCTGTGACAGAGAGCTGAATGGAGAGGCTGCACAGTGCTGAGAAATGCTTTAATTCTGGTTCAGCCAAAGTGAAGCAACCTCTGAGCATTTGTATGAAACCCCAGAAATGTCATGCTTTAAGAATAAGAGCCACATCCTATGACAATTTATAATGCTTTAATTCTGGTTCAGCCAAAGTGAAGCAACCTCTGAGTATTTATATGAAACCCCAGAAATGTGCTTTAAGAATAAGAGCCACATCCTATGACAGTTTATAAAACTGAAATAGATATGCCTTTAAAAATCATAGAACCAACTTGACAGGATCAAAGTAATCCACCACTAATTTAATGCTTGTTAGTACAAAAGATTCAATATCCTTTAAAGACAGACAGTATAATCCAAACTCCCTCCAATGTGACATCCACAATGTCCAGCATAAACATATTACTACGTTTGTGAAGAAGCAGGGAAATGTGATGTATTATGAAGAGAAAAAGAAGCTAATAGTAACAGACCTTAAGATGACCAAGAGATTGAGATGGGCAGACAAGCACTTGGAGCAGCTGTTACAAACATGTTCAAGGGTTTTAAAAGAACATAATTACTGAATATATAGTGATTCTTAGCAGAGACACAAACTACTTAAAAAAGTGTGAGGGGAGGAATTCTAGAAATGAAAAATATGAAATCTAAAATGAAAAATTCTGCTTAAAAAAGTATTGGCCACCATATAATAAAGGATTAGTGAATAGGAGGATAGTTCAATAGAGATCATCCAATTTGAAGAAAAGAAAGAAAACATGGCAAAAATGAACAAAGCCTCAGTAACAGGTGAGACAAAATCAAGTACTCTATAAAACATATGTAATTGGTGAAAGTTAGTCTACAGACACAAGAAGCTCAGTGAGCTCCAAACAGAAGGCAGCTTTACCCAGGCCCACAATATCTTGGCATAGTATCCAAAATACTGAAACCAATGATGAAGAGAAAAATCTTTACCCATAAAAAATTTATGTAGAAATATTAACAGCTAATAGGAATTATGGCTGACTTCACATCAGAAGCAATGATGACAGAAGATAATGGAGCATAAGTACTGAAAAAAATAAGAACTTTCAACACAATTTTATATCCAGTGAAATTTATTCTAAAATGAGAATGAAGTAAAGAGACTTTTGAATAAATAAAAGCTGAGACAACTCAACACCAGCAGATCTGAACCACAAGAAAAGTTCCTGCACCACAAGGAAATTCTTTAGGTAGAACAAATATGCTAACAAATGTGGATCTACATAAAAGAATGAAGAGCTATGGAGATGGTAAATATTAACAATAAAAGTATTTTCTTAACAAAATCAATTGAAGTATTATTAATAATACTTATAATAAAACTATTCATAGTAATAAAACTATTTTTCCAGTGGAAAAATGTCTTTATAACTGTTTAGAGCAAAGGTACCAACAATACAGTATTGTAGTTATAACATATATAGATATGAAATTATATCACAAGGAGTTGAGGTAAATAAAAATTACAGCTGTAACGTTTGTACTTTGGAGAAGGCAATAGCAACCCACTCCAGTACTCTTGCCTGGAAAATCCTATGGATGGAGGAGCCTGGTAGGCTGCAGTCCATGGGGTCGCTAGGAGTCCGACACGACTGAGCGACTTCACTTTCACGCACTGGAGAAGGAAATGGCAACCCACTCCAGTGTTCTTGCCTGGAGAATCCCAGCGATGGCGGAGCCTGGTGGGCTGCTGTCTATGGGGTCGCACAGAGTCAGACATGACTGAAGTGACTTAGCAGAGCAGCAACGTTTGTACATTTTACCTGTAGCGGTATAATATCATTCTACATAAACTGTGATGACACTGCATGTTATAGTGCCTAGATGATTTTCTTGAAATTTTAAGTAGATATGCAACTTTAAAAAGTCAATAGAGAAGGCTTCCCTGGTGGCTCATGGTGAAGAGTCCACCTGCCAGTGCAGGAGATGCAGGTTCAATCCCTTATCCAGGAAGATCCCTCATGTCACGGAGCATCTAAGCTGTCTCCACAACTGTTGAGCCTATGTTCTGCAACTACTGAAGCCCTTGTGCCTGGAGCCCATGCTCTGCAACAAGAGAATAGCCTGCAGAGCAGTGAAGACCCAGCACAGCCAAAAATAAAAAATAAAAAGTCAATACAGAAATGTAAAAATACTTTAAAAGTCCCAAAGAGGCCAGTACAGGATAATAACAAACAAGCAAGATGGTGATAAGACCCAAGATACTTAAACCCAAATATTTATAATTATATTAAATTCAATTAAATTCACACTCCAATTAAAAAATAGAGACTGAATTTTTTTAAGTCTAAGATTGAGGAACTGGATAAAAAGCAAGACCTAATTATATTTTGTCTCTAAGATGAAACACTTAAGTTATTATGACAAAATAGATTGAAATCATAAAGATAACACCCTGCAAACAGTAAGGTATCAGACAAATTAGATTTCATGATGAAGTATTACCAGAGATAAAAAAGGACACTTGTGATAAAGTTGAGAAAGGCATATTTCTAAATGTTTATGTACAAAATACCTGAACTTCAAATATATGAAGCAAAAGCTGACACAAAAAAGAGTAACAGACAAATGCAGTATTCAAAGAACAAGTGGTAAAAAAAAAAAAATCCAAAAAAGATATGTTGAACCTTCTAACCAGCTTAAACTGACAGTTTTTGAACTTATATCCAACAACTTTAGAATGCACGTTCTTTTCAAATGTCTAGGGATATTAACTAAACATAGACTGTCTGCTGGTCCATAAAATAAAGCATAATACACTTTAGAAGACTAAAGTATGACACCAAAGCAATTAAATTATGTCAGTAACATACATACATATACAGATTTCCCAACTAACAGCATATGAAACAGTGCTACAGTGAAAGTCTTATGGATCAAAGAAGAAATCACAAGAGAAACTAGGAAATATTTTTAATTTTAAATGAATATATGAAAATGGTATGGGATGATTATACAGGTATACCTTATTTCATTGCATCTCCACTTCACTGTCCTTTATAGATACTGCATATTTTACAAATCAAAAGTCTGTTGCACCCCTACCTCAAGGAAGTCCATCACACTATTTTTCCAATAGCATTTGCTTATTTCATGGCTTTTTGTCAAATTTTGGTAATTCTTGCAACATTTCAAACTTGATATGTGAACAGTGATCTTTTATGTTGCTACCACAATTCACTGAAGACTCAGACGATAGCACTTGTTAAACAATTTTGTTGTCCTGTTGCCACGTCGTGTCTGACTCTTTGCAACCCCACGGGCTTCAGCACCTCAGGATTCCCTGTCCCTTACCACTTCTTGGAGTTTGCCAAAGTTCATGTCCGTAGAATTGGTGATTCCATCCAACCATCTCATCCTCTGTTGCCTTCTTCTTCTGCCTTCAATCTTTCCCAGAATCAAGGTCTTTTCCAGTGAGCCTACTCCTTGCGTCAGGTGGCCAAAATATTGGAGCTTCAGCTTCAGCATCAGTCCTTCCAATGAGTATTCAGGGTTGATTTCCTTTAGGATGGACTAGTTTGATCTCCTTGCAGTCCAAGGGACTCTCAAGAGTCTTCTCCAGCACCAGTTAGAAAATATCAATTCTTCCAGCACTCTGCCTTCTTTATGGGCCAAATCTCACATCCATACATGACTATTGGAAAGACCACAGCTTTGACTATACGGGCCTTTGTCAGCAAAGTGGTGTCTTTGCTTTTTAATACACTGTCTAGGTTTGTCATAGCTTTCCTGCCCAGAAGCAATCTTCTTCCAGTTTCATGGCTGCAGTTCACCACCCGCAGTGATTTTAGAGCCCAAGAAGAGGAAATCTGTCACGGCTTTCACGTTTTCCCCTTCTGTCTGCCATGAAGTGATGGCACCGGATACCATGTGATCTTAGTTTTCTTAATATTGTTTTACACTGTCTTTTTCCCTCTTCTCTTTCACCCTCATCAAGAGGCTTTTAGTTCCTCTTCACTTTCTGCCATTAAAGTGGTATCATCTGCATATCTGAGGTTGTTTATATTTCTCCCAGCAATCTTGATTCCAGCTTGTAACTCATCCAGCCTGGCATTTTGCATGATATACCCTGCTTATAAACTAAATAAACAGAGTGACAATAAACAGACTTGTACTCTTTTCTCAATTTTGAACCTGTCAGTTGTTCCATGTAAGGTTCTAACTGTTGCTTCTTGACCTGCCTACTCAGGAGACAGGTAGAGTTTTCCAGTTTGTTATGATCCACACAGTCAAAGGCTTTAGCATAGTTAAAGAAGCAGAAATAGATGTTTTTCTGGAATTCCCTTGCTTTCTCTGTTATCCAGCAAATGTTGGCGATTTGGTCTCTGGTTCCTCTGCCTTTTCTAAACCCAGCTTGAACATCTGGAATTTCTCAGTTCACGTAATGGTGAAGCCTAGATTGAAAGATTTTGAGCATAACTTTACTAGCATGGGAGATGAGTGCAATTGTCCAGTAGTGTGAACATTCTTTAGTACTACCCTTCTTGGTAATTGGGATGAAGATGGCCTTTTTCCAGTCCTGTGGCCACTGCTTTTTCAATTTTGCTGACATATTGAGTGCAGCACTTTAATAGCATCAACTTTTAGGATTTTAAATAGCTCTGTTGGAATTCCATCACCTCCACTAGCTTTACTGGAAGTACTGTTGCTAAGGCCCACTTGACTTCACACTCTAGAATGTTTAGCTCTGGGTGAATGACGACACCATTGTGGTTATCCGGGTCAGGAAAATCTTTTTTGTACAGTTCTGTATATTCATGCTATCTCTTTCTGATCTCTCCTGCTTCTATTAGGTCTTTACTGTTTCTGTCCTTTATTGTGCCCACCTTTGCATGAAACATTCCTTTGATATTTCCAGTTATCTTAAAGAGATCTCTCATCTTTCCCCTTCTGTTGTTTTCCTCTATTTCTTTGCATTGTTCATTGAAGAAAGTCTTCTTATCCCTACTTGCTGTTCTGTGGAACTCTGCATTTAATTGGGTGTAGTTTTCCCTTTCTCCCTTGCTTTTCACTTCTCTTCTTTCTTTAGCTATTTGTAAAGCCTTCTCAGACAACCACTTTGCCTTCTTATGTTTCATTTTCTTTGGGATGGTTGTATTTGCTGCCTCGTGTACAATATTATGAACCTGTGTCCATAGTTCTTCAGGCACTCTGAGGCATTTTAAAATTAAGGTATGTACATTGTTTTCTAAGACATAATGCTATTGCAAACTTTTAATAGTCTACAGTATAGTGTAAACAAATTTTATATGCAGTAGGAAACCAAAAAAATTCTTGTGACTTGCTTTATTGCAGTGGTCTGAAACTGAACCCACGGTATCTCCAGAGTATGCCTATAATCCATTATCTAATAAAATGAGGCACCCTGCATTCATATTGATATAAGTAATTACATAAGTAAATAAACAAAGTTGTTTAATACATATAAAAGGAATGATAAAATGAGGAAAATCACAGTTTGCCAAATATCATAACAGTACTCGAATAAGGCAACAGTCATTAATGAATGTGGCAGAGTATTATTTACATAGTCTTAAAATATTTCCCCACAAGGCAATTTACAAAAGGAAAAAGAGTTACTTTACAGTGGAGAAGGCTGGTAGATTACCATGTTAATCAAATGATCAAAACTGAACAAGTGAAAATAACTTGCTACCTTATATATTTTAATAAGGAAACAATAGCCCTTCTGTGACATTCCTGCAAAAAATAAAATAATGTACATAATCTGGATCTAATCATGTGGAAACACCAATTGAACTCAAATTGAGAGACATTCTAATATCTAGCTTATACTCTTCAAAAATTCTAAGTTCATATCAGTGGAAAGACTGAAGAACTATTTTATACTAAAGAGAGACAGCAGCTAAATCTATCAAGAAATGGATCTGTATGATGTGAAGAACATTACTGCAACAAATGGTGAAATTTCAGTGATTAAATGAGAGTAATGTTATCAGTGTTCATTTCATGATTCTAATGATTTGATTGACAATACCCAAATTTGTAGGAGATAAACACAAACATTTTCAAGAGTATGTTGGCAGCTTACTGTCCAGTGATTCCAGAATAAAAGGTCTTTGTACTGCAAACTTTTCTGTAACTCTAAGAATACTTAAAATTTTCTCTAGGTAGTTGTGTGGTTTTGGAATCTGTTTCTATTGGTCATAGAAATACTTTTAATTCTGTGCCTTTGGGACCTTATCCTGCTCTTCAAAGTTTAAGTGACGTCTCCAACCTAATTATTACTGTGGCACAAAACCCAGTTAATGTGCCACCCACGACTGTTTCTCTGGTCCGTGTTGGATGGCATGAGGATGAGCGTGCCTTCTGAACTCTCTCACGTTGGCATCCCTGATTACCTCGGCCGCTGGCAGCCAAGTGTGTGCCATTTGGTGACGCTGTGAAAGGACCTGTGGCCACTGCTCCCCAGCCACCCGGGCCTTCCCTTGGCATAATGTACGGGTAGCTTGTCTTCTGTTGGCATGATTTCTGTAGCATGGCTTACATCTGCCACTCCTAAGGCACTTACTTGGTGATCAGATTGACACAAAATAGCTTCTTTGGCACTGTTTTTATTTAGAAGAGTCTTATACCTGTACACTTCTGAAGCAAGAATTACCATTTAGCATTATAACTTTAATCAATGTAAATTAATTAAAATAATTGTAAACAATATTATGAATATAAATTTATTTGACTTCTGTTGACTCTAAACCTGTCTTGAATTTCCAAGTTCACATTTTCCCAGTCAGAAGTCTGTACTCTGTAGAATTGACTTCTATATGAAATGTACCTCTTCTGTTTTAAGACAGTGGATTGAGTGTATTCATCAGCTTCTCCCTCCTCTGCCATACCTCTATTAATGATGAAATATAAGTGTGTGTGTGTCTGTGTGTTTAAGACTTATAACTGGAATTCAAGTCAAGAATTTTACAAAAAGGGACCAGAAGTTGTGAAGAATCCACTGAAAACAGGAAAACAAACAAAATCAGATTGAAGAAAGAAAGCAGAAATCAAATATCCAGATAAGATGACTCCTAAAGTTGACAGAAGTGCCAAAAGTTCTCCATGTTGTAAAAAGGGGATACTAAGAATCAAGAAAATGTTGCTGGGAAAGGAAGGGTGAAAATTAAGTTGTAGCAAAGCAGGTGAATGGAGAGGTGAAAATAAGTAAATACTGATAAACCCCATGTATTGTTAGAAAAATAAGCTGATATGAGTATGTAAAGAATTTAATAATATTCACCAGAAAAATAGGAATGGGTGGTTTTACTAAGTGAATTATGTCCTCCCTTCCAAATTGATATGCTGAAGCTGTAACTCTCAATGTAATATATTTGGAAGTGAAGCCTTTAAAGACATAATTAAGGTTAAATGAGGCCATGGAGGTGGAGCTCTAATCCAGTATGACTGGTGTATTTATAAGAAGAGGAAGAAAGACTAACAGGAATGTGTGTACACAGAGGCAGATCCAGCAAGAAGATGGTCACGTGCAAGACAATGACAGAGGCATCAGGAGAAACCAAACCTGTCAACAGCTTCGTCTTAAACTTCCAGCCTTCAAAGCTCTGAGAAAATAATACTTCTCTTATTTAATGTGCCCAGGCTATGTTGTTTTCTTCTGGCAGTAGCCCTAATCAACCAATACAAATGGTGTAACTTTAGAGTCAGTAAATAAGAAAAAAAATACAAAGAAAAATTGATAAATTATTAGAAAACAAATAGGAAATAATCAGAAGGAAATAATTAAAGGTATGGTGAATAAAAAGTAAAATAAAAAATAAGCTGTCAAAAATGTCTAAGCATCAGTAATTATAATGTTAATGAATTAAATTCACCTATAGAAAATCAAAGACCATAAAATTGGATTTTTAAATATCCAAGTATGTGTTGCATATAAAAAAACACTCCAAACCCAAAATATCATGGTTCAAATGGGGAAATATATAAATAAATGCTTCGAAAACCAAGTGTCAGACAAAAGATCCGAAGACAAAGTATTAAAAAGGGAAAAAACATGAGGCAGCTTTAAAATGTGTGCTGAAATTCTTTGATACTCCTCTTCTCAAAAGGTGGTACCTTAACCTCTCATCCCTTGAATGAGCTAGACCTGGTAACTCACTTCAAGTACGATGTGTAACTTCTGAAACTAGGTGATAAAATGTATTGTGGCTTCCTTTTTGCCCCTTTCTCTCTGATCACTTGCTCTGGGGGAAGCTGGCTGCCATGTCAAGAGGACATTCAAGCAGCCTATGCAATGAGATAACAGATGCATCTTATAAATGTTGAAAAATCCACGAAGTACAAGATGTTACAGTATGTTTTTCAGAGAAGGGTGCACTAACATCTTGCACTTTGTGGATGTTTCAATTTTTCCTTGAAAGTTTTTCTTTTAAAAAAAGTTTGGAGCTCAGTAGTTAAATGACTTTAATGCTATATCTACTTGAACCTTCCTCAATGGCTCAGTGGTAAAAATTCTGCCTGCAACACATGAGGTGCATGAGATGTAGGAAAAAAACAGTAAGGATATTAACAACTTGAATAGCATAAATAGAAAACCTGAGCTAATTTAATAGCATACTTATTAATTACTCTTGGGCTAAGGTGATATCAAATGGAAATTATAAACTTACAACTTAACGACAATGAAAATATTATATATCAGTATCTGTGGCTTGCAGCCAGAGCAGTAATATTCAGAAGAAACTTCATAGCCTTAAATGAATTATTTTTTAAAAAGACTGAAAATAAATGACCTGTGCTTTCATCTCAAGAAGACAAAGACAAATCCAAACAATATACAGAACTGAAAATAAAGAATATAAAAAAATTAAATCAAAAATTTAAAAACAGAATTCCTCAACAAAATCAAAGTCATTCTAGAAGAAACCTGTAAGGTAATAGTTTAGAAAAAATGTCATCAAGGCACAGAAAAAGAAGATAAACACACAAAAAAAGTTAGGATTGAAAAGGACGTAACTATGGCAAAGGAAATTTTCTTTTAAATAGGAAAACTATCCATTTTGTTTTGAATTTATTTTTATCATAGATAAAAAGTGGTGAATAAAATAATGAACTGCCATATGTTGTGGTTCAGTTGCTGTCATGTCTGACACTTTGCGATGCCATAGACTGCGGCATGCCGGAATTCCTCATCCTTCACTATTTCCTAGAGTTTGCTCTAACTCATATCCATTGAGTCCATCATGCTATCCAACCATCTTGTCCTCTTGTCATTCCCTTCTCAAGCCCTCAATCTTTTCTAGCATCAGGATCTTTTCCAATGAGTCAACTATTTGCATCAAGTGGCCAAAGTAATAGAACTGCAACTTCGGCATCAGTTCTTCCAATGAATATTCAGGGTTGATTTTGTATAGAATTGACTGGTTTGATTTCCCTGGTGTCCAAGGAACTCCTGAGTTTTCTCCAGCACCACAGAATTCAAAAGCATCAGTTCTTTGGCGCACATTCTTCTTTATGGTCCAACTATCACATCCATACATAACTATAGGAAAAACCATAGCTTTGACTGTAAGGACGTTTGTTGGCTAAGTGATGTCTCTGCTTTTTAATATGCTGTCTTGGTTTATTGTAGCTTTTCTTTCAAGGAGCAAGCATCTTAAATATCATGGCTGCAGTTACCATCTGCAGTGATTTTGGAGCCCAAGAAAATGATGTCTCTCACTGTTTCCATTGTTTACACATCTATTTGCCATAGGTGATGGGATCAGATGCCATGATCTTAGTTTTTTGAATGTCGACTTCTAAGCCAGGTTTTCACTCTCCTCTTTCACCTTCATCAAGACACTCTTTAGTTCCTCTTCACTTTCTGCCATTAGTTTGGTGTCATCTGCATATCTAAGGTTATTGATACTTCACCCGGCAATCTTGATTCCAGTTTGTGCCTCATCCAGCCTGGCACTTCCTGTGATGTACTCTGCATAGAAGTTAAATAAACACAGTGACAATATACAGTCTTGATTGTTCTTTTCCCAATTTGGAACCAGTCTGTTGTTCTGGTTCTAAACTGTTGCTTCTTGACCTGCATACAGATTTCTCAGGAGGCAGGTAAGGTGATCTGGTGTTCCCATCTCTTGAAGAATTTTCCAGTTTGTTGTTATCCACACAGTCAAAGGCTTTACCGTAGTCAGTGAAGCAGAAGCAGATGTTTTTCTTGAATTCCCTTACTTTTTCTACAATCCAAAGGATGTTGGCAATTTGATCTCAGGTTCCTCTGCCTTTTCTAAATCCAGCTTGTACATCTGGATGTTCTTGGTTCACATACTGTCGAAGCCTAGCTTTAAGGATTTTGAGCATTACCTTGCTAGCATTTGAAATGAGTTTAATTGTGTGGTAGTTTGAACATTATTTGGCATTGCCCTTTTTGGGGAATGGAATGAAAACTGGCCTTTTCCAGTCATGTGGCCACTGCTGAGTTTTACAAATTTGCTGGCATTTTGAATGCAGCACTTTAACAGCATCATCTTTTAGGATTAGAAATAGCTCAGCTGGAATTCCATCACGTCCACTAGCTTTGTGGTAATCCTTCGTAAGGCCCACTTGACCTCACACTCCATGATGTCTGGCTGTAGGTGAGATACCACAGCATTGTGGTTATCTGGATCATTCTGACCTTTTTTGTATAGTTGTCTGTGTATTCTTGCCACCTCTTAAGCCCTTCTACTTCCATTATGCCCTTACCATTTCTGTCCTATATTGTGCCCATCTTTGGATGAAATGTTCCCTTGGTATCTCCAGCTTCCTTGAAGGGATCTCTAGTCTCTCCCATTCTGTTGTTTTTGTCTATTTCTTTTGCATTTTTCACTTAAGAAGGCAAGTAAAAGACATGAAAATGAAATATATAGCCAAGTGTCTTTTACTTTTTTGACTTTTTTAGAATTACATCCATTTCCTAGGGATGTATGAGCTTATTTAATTATATCCAACACTGAAACTAAATTGCAACTCTAAAACTATCTAAAAGTTAAAACAAATGTAGCCAGAAGATAGCTGGTTGAGGGGTAATACAGATACTAGACATTGTTAGTAGATGTGTTTTTTCAGGCTCTAAAGATTCATGAACTCACACTGAGAGACATGGAGTTACAGAAATATACTGTCTACTGCATTTTACTAAAAACTACATTCAGATATATAAATAGTGAGAAGGCCCACAGAAATATTAAGTGAAAATCATGGTATAGATACAATATCACCTCAAGACCTGTTAAGCCTTATTACCTTCTTGAAATTAATGACCCAAATTTCCAATAAGAATTAAATAACTAGTAGAAATCACAGAAATAAGGAGTGAGAGGCAGAGAACATGTTCCAGAAATAAATTTGTGGACCAGAGATCTCATCGTCAACACTTACATCACTGTTAAACATGAATTACTAACATTAGTAACTCACCCAAAAAAGGGATATTTTTTATGGGTAACTTTCTTTTTTCTTTGATTTGCATGCTAATGCTTTTATATAGTCTTAATGTTAACTAGAATAAGTCTTAGATATTCTTGACCATTTACTTTCACAAGTGAATTTTAAGATCAACTTGTCAAGGTCCATGAAAAATCTTACAGGGATTTTGATTGGAATTCTATTAAATTTTAGAGGTTATTTTGGGTCAGAATTGATATATTTATGATCTATAGTCGTTCAGCCATAAGCAGGTGTATAGTCTATCTTTATTATAACGGGATGTTCATTTATGTCACTTACTAATGGATGGTAGTTTCTTCTTAAGTGCACTGTACATGTTTTGCTTATTTTCAGTGAAGACATATAAAAATTTTGCCAGAGATGAAAAAATAGGGTAAAGAAGCCACTTTAACTTATTCTGCATGGCTACTATAACCTTGATATAAGTTGAGGGTTTGTTAGCAGTCAAGTGTAAGTAAGGTGATAGAATTTCTAAGACTATAGATGCACTTATATAATACTATATAGCAACGATACTTCAGATTTTTAAAAGTTGCAAAAATATTAAATAAAATACTAGCAAATTGAACATGGAAATATATTCTTAAATTACTGCTAATTTCTTTATTGAATATAAAGATCTATTTTGAAAGTATCATGGCATTCTTGGATTATAAAAAGAAAAACAACATGATTTTTTCCATTGATGTACATTTAAGTTGCTTCCAATTTTTTATTAAGTATTGCTATCAGTTTAAAATCTCTATTCATATCCTGAGCCAATTTAACAAAATTAAATTTTATCAATTAGACCAAGAAAAGACATTATTTATAAAGGACAACTCTCCCATACAAAGGCCGCCAGTAGTTACATTACTTGAAATACCTAATCGACATATTCTACCCTAAAACTTTGCTTTCCTAAAAATATGATCAAACTCCTAAATTACCAAATGGTATTCAATGAAAAGAAAAATCTCTGAAAAAATATTAAATATGTACTTTAGGTGTATAATAATTTCCATCTTGTTCTAGTTGATAAGATTCCCTGAGTATATTGTTTCTGACTTAAAGTGACAAGATTTCTACTGGACCTTAAGTCAGTCAGTCAATCAGTGGATTGTAAATGCTGTCCCTTCATCCGTAAGATATTTGAAGTAGCTAATGATTTTCAGTATTAAGACAATACCAGAGCAGCTATGTAACCTTAATCAAATATCTAACAACCTTTGCAACAACTGATAGATACCAACACTTCTGTACTCAGTAAGAATTCAGTAAGAAATAGAACTAGATAATATATGGTACCTTTGATAACTCATTGTGGTTGTTCAGTCACTCAGTCATACCGACTCTGTGACCCCATGGACTGCAGCACACCAGCCTTCCCTGTCCTTCACCATCTCCCAGAGCTTGCTCAAACTCATGTCCATTGAGTCGGTGATGCCCCTCCAACCATCTCATCCTCTGTCATCCCTTCTCCTCCTGCCTTCAATCTTTCCCAGCATCAGGGTCTTTGCCAGTGAGTCGACTCTTCACATCAGGTGGCCAAAATATTGGAACTTCAGCTTCAGAATCAGTCCTTCCAGTGAATACCCAGGACTGATCTCCTTTAGGAAGGACTTGTTGGATCTCCTTGCAGTCCAAGGGACTCTTAATAGTCTTCTCCAACATCACAGTTCAAAATCATCAATTCTTTGGCGATCAGCTTTCTTTATGGTCCAACTGTAACATCTGTACATGACCACAGGAAGAAATAGCTTTGACTCTACAGACCTTTGTCGGCAATCAATGTCTCTGCTTTTTAATATGCTGTCTAGGTTTATCATTGCTTTTCTTTCAGGGAGCAAGCATCTTAAATTTCATGGCTGCAGTGACCATCTGCAGTGATTATGGAGTCCAAGAAAATAAAGTCTGTCACTGTTTCCATCGTTTCCCCATCTATTTGGCATGAGGTGATGGGACTGGATGCCATAATATTTGTTTTTTCAATGTTGAGTTTTAAGCCCCCTTTTTCACTCTCCTCTTTCACCTTCATCAAGAGGCTCCTTAGTTCCTCTTTACTTTCTTCCATAACAGGGGTGTCACCTGCATATGTGAGGTTATTGATATTTCCTCCCAGCAATCTTGATTCCAGTTTGTGCTTCTTCCAGCCTGGCATTTCCCATGATGTACTCTGCATATAAGTTAGATAAGCAGGGTGACGATGTACAGCCTTGACGTACTCCTTTCACTATTGGTACCAGTCTGTTGTTCCATGTCCTGTTGCTTCTTGACCTGCATACAGGTTTCTCAAGAGGCAGGTCAAGTGGTCTGGTATTCCCATCTCTCTCAGAATTTTTCAGTTTGTTGTGATCCACACGGTCAAAGACTTTAGCATAGTCAGTGAAGCAGATGTTTTTCTGAAATTCTCTTGCTTTTTCTAAGATCCAACAGATGTTGGCAATTTGATCTCTGGTTCCTCTGCCTTTTCTAAATCCAACCTGAACATCTGTAAGTTCTCAGTTCACATTACTATTGAAGCCTGACTTTGAGAATTTTGAGCATTACTTTGCTAGCATGTGAAATGAGTGCAATTGTGTGGTGGTTTGAACATTTTTGGGCATTGCCCTTCTTGGGGACTGGAATGAAAACTGATCTTTTCCAGTTCTGTGGCCACTGCTGAGTTTTCTATATTTGCTGGCATATTGAGTGCAGCACTTTCACAGCATCATCTTTTAGGATTTGAAATAGCTCAACTGGAATTCCATCACCTCCACTAGCTTTGTTCGTAGTGATGCTTCCTAAGGCCCACTTGGCTTCGCACTCCAAAATGTCTAGCTCTAGGTGAGTGATCATACCATTGTGGTTATCTGAATCATTAAGACCTTTTGTGTATGCTTCTTCTGTGTATTCTTGCCATCTCTTCCTAGTATCTCCTGCTTCTGTTAGGTCTGTACCATGTCTGTCCTTTATTGTGCCCATCTTTGCATGGTATGCTCCCTTGGTATCATAATTTTCTTGAATAGATCTCTAGTATTTCCCATTCTGTTGTTTTCCTGTTTCTTTGCATTGATCACTTAGGAAGGCTTTCTTATCTCTCCTTCCTATTCTTTGGAACTCTCCATTCAAATGGGTTTATCTTTCTTTTCTCCTTTGTCTTTCACTTCTCTTCTTTTCTCAGCTATTTGTAAGGCCTCCTCAGACAGCCATTTTGCATTTTTGCATTTCTTTTTCTTGGGGATGGTTTTGATCACTGCCTCCTATACAATGTCACTGGCTTCCATCCATAGTTCTTTAAAGCACTCTATCAGATTTAATCCCTTGAATCTATTTGTCACTTCCACTGTATAATCGTAAGAGATTTGATTTAGGTCATACCTGAATGGCCTGGTGGTTTTCTCTACTTCCTTCAATTTAAGTCTGATTTGGCAACAAGGAGTTCATGATCTGAGCCACAGACAGCTCCCGGTCTTGTTTTTGCTGACTGTATAGAGCTTCTCCATCTTCAACTGCAAAAACTATAATCAGTCTGATTTTGGTATTGACCATCTGGTGATATCCATGTGTATGGTCGTCTCTTGTGTTGGAAGGTGTCTGCTATGATCAGTGTCTTCTCTTGGTAAAACGGTTAGCCTTTGCCCTGCTTCATTTTGTACTCCTAGGCCAAACTTGCCTGTTACTTCAGGTATCTCTTGACTTCCTACTTTTGCATTCCAGTCCCCTATGATGAAGAAAGGACATCTTTTTTGGTGTTAGTTCTAGAAAGCCTTGTTGGTCTTCACAGAACCATTCAACTTCAGCTTCTTTGGCATTAGTGGTTGAGGCATAGACTTGGATTACTGTGATGTTGAATGGTTTGCCTTGGAAACGAACAGAGATCATTCTGTCATTTTTGAGATTGCACCCAAGTACTGCATTTTGTTCTCTTTTGATGACTATGAAGGCTACTCCATTTCTTCTAAGAGATTCTTGCCCACAGTAGTAGATATAATTATCTGAATTAAATTTGCCAGTTCCAGTCCATTTTAGTTCACTGTTGCTAAGATGTTGATGTTCACTCTTGCCATCTCCTGTTGACCACTTTCAATTTATCTTGATTCATGGACCTAACGTCCCAGGTTCCTATGCAATACTGTTCTTTACAGCACTGGCTTTACTTTCACCACCAGACGCACGCACAGCTGGGTGTTGTTTCTGCTTTGTCTCAGTCAGCCTCTTCATACCTTCTGGAGCTATTTCTCCACTCTTCTCCAGTGGCATATTGGGCACCTACTCATCTAGGGAGTTTGCCCCTCAAAAACAATATCATGTTATATATTATAAGCACAAAAGGTAGATGTAATATTTTTGGTAAATAAATGTAGGATTCCTTTGTGAGAAAAAATAAGTATTGCTGTCATCACCAATCTGTTTTAATTTTATTTTTAATTGGAGGATTGATTTTTGGCTTGATTACTCTGTTTTCTTTTGACTCTTCCTTTTCTACATCACCAATCTTGGACATAAGATTGATCACATCATTTCCTTAGGAAAAGTTTCCAAAATTATATATATGCTAATTTTAAGTTCTGATATATTAATTAAATATGGAATCATCAAACTTTTTCTATTAAAGCACCAAATAGCAAATAGTATAGACTTACGGGTCATGAAGCAAAATCGAGGTTATTATATAGGTACTTGAGAAAACAAATTTCCATAGATCTTTATCGATAAAATAAAATTTTAAATGTAATAATTGAGTATGATAGAAAGCAAATTTACATAAATATTTTTTATAAAGTTAAAAATCTAATAATTGAGTACAGTTTTCATAATGAAGTTCTACAGATGTAAATAAGGGAGTTCTTTTGGGGGAATAAGAGTTGAAAGGTGCTATTCCTTGTCAACAAAATCCATTGTAAATATTCATCTGTGGATACTGATCTATGGTAAAATTTATTTTCAGTTTGCAAATTTCTTTCCTCATAGACAACTACTGCCAAATATTGATATATATGACATGAGTGTATGGTTAATTGCACATATTCACTGATCAGAAGGCATTTTTAGAACGCTATCAGCTAAAGACTAGACTGCCTTTTAATATGTTAGTACATTGTAAATTAATTACTTCCCTTAATTGCACCATTAGATAGAGTTTGAGCTATGGAAGCATTTCCTTGGCACTTGTATCAATGCTGAAAAATGCCATGGACTGAAATATATTGCTCAGACTTTGTATAAGAATGGAGATCTCACATTTAATTTTTGACAGTTTTGACTTTTAACTTTTACAGGAAGTGTGTAACACAGCCTGGTATTACTTGCAAGTAAAAACAATGTTAGTTCTCACTGAGAAACTTTATCACAATGTAAGTTTCACAATAAGTACTATTTGGCTTGTTTTAAATTGAAACATTTTCAAGTCTGCAACATGAGCTAATTCCAGAGCCATTCAGATTTGAGAGGTTCTTGTATTTGAATACAGTTCTTCCAGCCATTTAAAAATGTAAACACTGTTCTTTTTAAAAATGAAGTATAGTTGCTGTACATTATCATATATACAGTATATAGTATATATACTTTGTATATACTATATATAATATAGTGATTCACAATTTTTACAGGTTAACTCCATTTATATTTATTATAAAATATTTGTTATGTTGACTATATTATATAATATATCCTTGTAGCCTAATTTATACCTAATAGTTTACACTTCTTAATCCCTTATGCCTATCATGACCTTCTTTCCTCTCCATTGGTAACTAGTTTGCTCTTTGTATTTGTGAGTCTACTTTTTTTGTTACATTTGCTAATTGCATTTTTTATATTCCACATATAAGTAATATCATCTTGTATTTGTCTTTCTCTGACTTATTTCACTTAGTATAACAACAAAACAAAACTACTGAATGGGAGAAATTATTTGCAAATAATATGACCAATAAGGTGTTAGTATCCAAAATATATAAACAGTCCACACAACTGAACATCAAAAAAGAAACAACCTGATTATAAAATGGGCAGAGGATCTGAACAGTTTTCCAAAATTTAAGAAAATGTAGACAGCCATGAAGAGATGTACAATCATCAGGGAAATGCAAATCAGAACCACAATGAGATATCACCTCACACCTGTCAGAAGGGCCATCAACAAAAAACACAAATGACAAATGCTGGCAAGAATGTAGAAAAAAGGAAATCTTCATACACTGTTGGTGGGAATGTAAATTGGGGAAAATAGCACAGAGGTTTCTCAAAATAACTAAAAATAGAACTACCATTGTTGCTGTTCAGTCACTAAGCTGTGTCCAACTCTTTGCAACCCCATGAAGTGCAGCATGCCAAGGGTTCCCTGTCTTTCATCGTATCCCAGGGTTTGCTCAAACTCATGTCCATCAGGTCAGTGATGTCATCCAGCCATCTCATCCTGCCTTCAATGTTTCCCAGCGTCAAGATCTTTTCCAGTGAGTCAGCTCTTCCCATCAGGTGGCCAAAGTATTGAAGCTTCAGCTTCAGCATCAGTCCTTCCAATGAATATTCAGGGTTGATTTCCTGTAGGACTGACTGGTTTGATCTTGCTGTCCAAGGGACTCTCAAGAGTCTTCTCCAACACCACAGTTCAAAAGCATCATTTCTTCAGTGCTCAGCCTTCTTTATCGCCCAGCTCTCACATCATACACAACTATTGGAAAAGCCATAGATATGACTAGATGGACCTTGTCAGCAAAGTGATGTCTCTGCTTTTTAATATGCTGTCTAAATTTGTCATAGCTTTATGACCCAGCAATTCCATTCCTGAGTATGTATCTGAGAGAAACAAAAGCACTTATTTGAAAGGATACATTCACCCCAGTGTTAATAGCAACACTGTTTACAATTGCCAAGATACAAATGTAACCTAAGTGTTCATCAACTGATGAATGGATAAAGAAGACTACACACACACACACACACACACACATACACACACGCACGCACGCACACACACACACACATACACACACACAATACTTATACTTCTCAGCCCTAATTAAGAATTAGATTTTAGCCATCTACAGCAACATTAATGGACCTGGAAGGCATTATGCTAGGTAAATAGCATTGAAAACTCAAGGACTGTTATAAAAGGCAGGCTGTATTTGGCTTGTAAGCCATAGCTTACCAACCCCTGCTGTATAAAGTCTATGTTCCCAGTAAATGTAAATACCTGTTTTCCCCAAAACTTTGCAACCAATAAGTAGCAACTTTAAAAAACTTGTGCAGTTTGAAGTTACATTTTTCAACTTGAATATTGGGAAAGTAAAATATCCTTTCATGCTTATGAAAGTGAAAGTCGCTCAGTTGTGTCCAACTCTTTGTGACCCCATGGACTATGGTCTGGAATTCTCCAGGCCAGAATACTGGAGTGGGTAGCCTTTCCCTTCTCCAGGGGATCTTCCCAACCCAGGGATCAAGCCCAGGTCTCCTGCATTGCAGGCAGATTCTTTACCAGCTGAGCCATAAGGGAAGCCCAAGAATACTGGAGTGGGCAGCCTATCCCTTCTTCAGTGAATTTTCCCTACCCAAGAATTGAAGGGAATTCTCGGGGTTTCCTGCATTGCAGGTGGATTCTTTACCAACTCAGGTATCAGGAAAGCCCTGAAAGCTCATGATTTATATTTATATATAAAATATAAAGCCATTTATATTTTATCATTAAAAATTTGTTCATATTCTATTAACCATTTTATTGCAATAAAATTCTCATTCCAACAATCATTTTGTATACCAAAGATTTCTAAGTCTTTTTTAGTAGCTCTGTCTACTTGTTTAGCCTTATTTTCCACTGCATTCTCTCACACATCAAATATTCCTTCCATACTGAAAGACCTGTTATTGCCTGATAGAACTGTGGTTTTTCAATCTTCTCTACATACGTGTGTCAGATACCATTCATTTTCTGTTGGCTTACCTCCATTTTCCCTTCTAGGATAACTCTTAGTTATCCTTCAAAACACAGATCAAGGATCAGTTCCTCCTCTTTGGTTCCATACCATTCTTAACTCTGCCATAAAACCTATCCCACTGAGTTATTAACTGTTGTTTACAGTGGTCTTTCTCCCTACTGGACTCAAAGCTTGTTGAGAAATGGTATTGTAATTGATCTCTCTTTTCACAACAGTGCCTGGCACTTAATAGGCACTGATTATCTGTTGACTGAATGAATTCAAGATAATAGTAGTATTAATAATATTAACAAAGTAGTATGTGCCAAATGCATAAATATCAGAAACAATTTGTGTAATAATATTCCTTGTAAACTGCTTATCATAATGAACAATTGAATTTTGAAGAAGCTATCTGAGATAGTAAAATTTCATTATAGAAAACAGCAACTAAGATTTTTATTCCCTGATAAAACTGAGTATATTGAACATTTAACAGCTTGTCTTTTTCCCTAAAGACTCAAAATAATTTATTTAAGTAACTGCCACTAGTTACAGCCAGGATTTGCAATTTATGAAAATTTGCTTCTACTAGAAAACTCAGAAAATTAAAATATAAAAAAGAGTGTTCATCAGCCATGTCTGTTTTGTAATCTGAACCATAAGTTCTTTTTTTCAGAATCTCCTTTGTAACTTGACTAAGACTCATTTTGGATTAATCTTTTATTTGCTGTATTTCCAAAGGACATCCATTACCTTGCACTAGATAAGGGAGAACTAACACTAGCTGAAGTGGCAAGAAGGAGAGCTAGTGATATTGATGCAGAATCAATAACCTCTGGAGTTGGTAAGATTTAATGCTGTTTTTTTAAAGTGCTTGTTGTTTTCATCAATGCTTATTTGGTATCACTTCTGTTTACATTTGTAGGGAATGGTTGGTTAATTTGAATTACTTTTGCTGTGAAATACAGTGTCTAAAAAAAAAAGAAGCTTAGGTAAATAGTACAATATGGATATTTAAGTTGAAATTGTGTTCATCTATAGGTAACTGAACAGAAATTTCACTGGCTGCACACAGCAAAGGATATAGACTTTGCAGATTCAGTTTTAAAAAGTTACCAAACAAACAACAAATAGCAACAACAAACCTTAGAGAAAAGTGATTTCCAGAGTTTCCACGTTATATTTAAGTATATTAAGTTATATATGTATTGAATATTTATAATGTTTAAATATTAAATGTGTAGTGTTTAAACAAAATTTTATTTTTTTAGTTAAATTTTTATTTCATATTGGAGTACAGTTGATTAACAATGTTATGTTAAGTTTCCTGTGTAGAGCAAAAGTGATTCAATTATACATATATCCATTCTCTTTCAGATATTTTCCCATATAGATTATTATAAAATATTGAGTTCCCTGAGCTATACAGTAGGTCCTTGTTATTTATATATTTTATATATATAAATGTGTAATATGTATATATATATATATATATAAGTGTGTAATGTTAACCCCAAATGCATGAAATTTCTGTTGATCAACTTTGTAACCTGAAACTTACCCACTTATAACCTCTAGTAGTTTTCTGGTAACACATTTAGGATTTTCAATGTATAGTATCATGCCATCTGCAAAGAATGGCAGTCTTACTTCTTTACCAATTTGAATTACTTTGTTTTCTGATTGCATGGTTAGGATGTACAAAAGTATGCTGAATAAAAGTAATGAGAATGAACATCTTTCTCTTGATCTTGATCATAGATGAAATGCTTTCAGCTTTTCAGTGTTGAGAATTTTAGCTGTGAGTTTGTCATATATGGCCTTTATTGTTGAGGCAGGTTCCCTCTCTGCCCACTTTCCATAGAGTTTTTATCATAAATGGGTGTTGGATTTTGTCAAAAGCTTTTTTCTGCAGCTATTGAGATGATCATAAGGTTTTTATTCTTCATTTCTTAATGTGGTATATCACACTCATTGATTTGCAGATATTGAAGAATCCTTGTATCCCTGGGATAAACCCCACTTGATCATGCTGTATCATCCTTTTATTGGACTTGGTTTGCTAGTATTTTGTTGATGACTTTTGCATTCATCAGTGATACTTGTCTGAAATTTTCTTTTTTGTGTGGTATCTGTCTGGTTTTGTTATCAGTATAATGGTGGCCTAGAATGAGTTTGGGAGTGTTCTATCTGCAATTTTTTTGATGATTTTCTAAAAGATAGGTGTTAACTCTTTAAATGTTTGATAAATTAATCTGGTCCTGGACTTTTTGTTAGCAGTTTTTTAAAAAAATCACATTTTCAATTTCAGTACTTGTAATTGGTTTGTTCATATTTTCTATTTCTTCCTGGTTCAGTTTTGGAAGGTTAACCCTTCTAAGAATGTGTCCATTTTTTTCTAGGCTGTCCATTTTGTTGGTATATAATTGCTTAGTCTCTTACAGTCCTTTGCATTTCTGGAATGTCAGTTGTACCTTCTTTTTCCTTTCTAATTTTATTGATTTGAGCCATCTCCTTTTTTTTTTTTTTTCTTTAGTCTTGCTAGAGGTTTATCAATTTTGTTTATTCTTTCAGAGAACCAGCTTTTAGTTTCATTGATCTTTTCTATTGTTCTGTTCTCTATTGCATTTACTTCTGTTTCGATCTTTATGGTTTCTTTTCTTCTAGTAACTCTTGTTTTGTTTGTTCTTTCTCTAGTTGCTTTAGGTATAAGATTAGGTTCTTTATTTTGGATTTTTATTCTTTTCTGATGTAGGATTTTATTGCTCTAAACTTCCCTCTTAGAGGTGCTTTTGCTGTGTCCCATGGGTATATCAATTAAGTCCATCTGGTCTGTCATTTAAGGCCTGTGTTTACTTATTTTCTGCCTAGAAGAGCTGTCCACTGATGCAAGTGTGTGTTAACATCCCCCACTATTGTGTTACTGTTCATTTCCCCTTTTATGGCCGTTAGCATTTGCCTTATGTGCTGAGGTGCTCCAGGGGCTTCCCTGGTGGCTCAGTGATAAAGAATATACCTGCCAATGCTGGAGGTGTAGGTTCAATCCCTGGATCAGGAAGATCCCCTGGAGGAAGAAATTGCACTTTTTGGTATTGTTGCCTGGAAAATCCCATGGACAGAAGAGCCTGGAAGAATACAGTCGGTCCATAGCATCTCAAAGAGTCAGACATGACTGAGCTCAGTCCCACTCTTTGTGATTCGATGGACTGTAACCCACCAGGCTCCTCTGTCTGTGGGATTTCCCAGGCAACAATACTGGTAAGGTTGCCATTTCCGCCTCCAGCAAATCTTCCCAATCCAGGGACTGAACCCACGTCTCCTGTATCCCCTGCATTGAAGGCAGATTCTTAACTGACTGAGTCATCAGGGAAGCCTGATGTTGGGTACATATATATTTACAATGTTTATATTTTCTTCTTGAATTGATCTCTTGATCATTATGTAGTTTTTCCTTATCCCTCATAACAGTCTTTATTTTAAAGCCTATTTTGTCTGATATGAGTATTAATTACTACCCATGGTTTCTTTTAATCCCCACTTTCTACCTGCATGTGTCCCTAGATCTGAAGTAGGTCTCTTGTAGACACATGTATATGAGGTTTTTCCTTTTTGGTATCCATTCAGCCAGTCTGTGTCTTTTGGTTGGAGCATTTAATCCATTTACATTTAAGGTCATTGTCATATGTATGTTCTTATTGCCATTTTGTTGTTTGGATTTGTTCTCTCCTCTTGGGATTTGATGACTATCTTTAGTGTTGTGTTTGGACTGCTTTTTCTTTATTGTGTCTGTATCTGTTGTAGAATTTTATCTGTTGTAGAATTTTGGAGTGTGGTTCCCATGAGGTTTTAATATAGCAGTCTATATATATGTATCAAGATTGCTTTAAGTTGCATTTTAATTTCAAATGCATTTCCAATATTTTGCATTTGTACTCTCTCGTGATTGCAGGCTTTGTCATATGTGTCTGTGGATGCTTTCTTATCTTTACTGTATATTTGCTTTTACCTTTGAGCTTTTCCATTCATAATTTTTTCTTGTTTCTAAGTGTGACCTTTTCTTTTCCACCTGGAGAAATTCCTTTAGCATTTATTGTAAGGCTGGTTTGGTGGTGGTGCTGAATTCTCTTAGCTTTTCCTTGTCTGTAAAGCCTTTCATTTCTCCATCAAATCTGAACAAGAACCTTGCTTGATAGGGTATTCTTAAAAGGGGTAGATTTCCCCCGTTTATCACTTTATATATATTGTGCCTTTCCCTTCTGGCCTGCAGTTTCTGCTGAAAAATTATCTGATATCTTCAAGGGTATTATCATGTATGTTATTTGTTGCTTTTATTTCATTGCATTTAATATATTCTGTCTTTTCCTTGTTTAATTAATATGTCCTGGCCTTTGCTTAATTAATATCCTCCTTGGATTATCCAGCCTGAGACTCTCTGCACTTCCTGGACTGGAGTGAGTGTTTCCTTTCCCATGTTAGGGAAGTTTTTGGCTACAACTGTCAAATATTTCCTCAGGTCCTCTCTCTCTCTTCTCCTTCTGGAACCCTTATAATGCAAATGTTGGTGCATTTAATATTACCCTATAAGTCTCTGAGACTGTTCTCATTTCTTTTCATTCCTTTTTCTTTACTCTGTTCTGCAGTGATTTCCACCACTCTATCTTCCAGCTCACTTATTTGTTCTTCTGCCTCATTTATTCTGCTATTGAGTCCCTCTTAATTTTTCATTTCAGTTATTGTTCATTTCTAAGTCTTCCAGCTCTTCATTAAACCTATCTTGTATCTTCTTGGTTTGTGCTTCCATTCTTTTTCCAAATCTTACATCATGTTTACTTTCATTACTCAGTTCTTTTTCAGGTAGATTGCCTATTAGTTGTTCTTCTAGGTTTTTATCTTGTCCTTTGCTGGCCATACATCTCTACCATCTAATTTTGTCCGACTTTCTGTGTTTGTGATTTCCTTTCCACAGGGTCATAATTCCTGTTGCTTCTGATGTCTGCTGCCTGGTGGTTGAGGTTGGTCCAGGAGCTTGTGCAGGCTTCCTATTAGGAAGGACTAGTGCCTGCCCTCTGGTGGGTGGAGCTGGATCTTCTCCCTCTGGTGGTCATGTCAAGTGGTGTGTTTACAGGTGTCTGTGAGCTCAGTACAACTGTAGGCAACCCATCTGCTGATGGGTGGGGCTCTGTGCCACCCTGTTGGTGGTTTGGCCTGAGGCATCCCAACACTGGAGCTTGCACACTGTTGGCTGCTGCCAGGTTTTGCTGCCAAAATGGCGGCCTCATGCCAATCAGTATTCCCTGGGGCCCCTGCCACCAGTGTCCTTGCCCCCACAGTGAGCCACAGCTGATCCCCACTTCCCCAGGACACTCGCTAAAACCTGCAGGTAGGTTTAACCTTGGCTCCTATGGCGTCACTGGTTTGTGCTGGTTCCCAGTGCACATGAAACCTTGGGTGCACCTTTCAAGAGTGAACTCTGTTTCCCCCAGTCCTGCACTCACGCCCCACCGGTCTTCAAGGCCACATGCTCTAGGGGATCCTCACAATGCCAGATCCTCAGGCTGGGGTGCCTAATCTGGGGTTCATAACTCTCACTCCCATGGGTGAACCTCTGGAATATAATTGTTTTCCAGTTTATGGATCGTCTACCTGGTGGAAATGGGATTTGACTGAAGTGCTCCTCCTATTTTCTAGTTGTGGCATCTTTGTCTTTGGATGTAAAATATCTTTTTTGGTAGGTTCCAATGTCTTTTGTCAATGGGTGTTTACCAGTTGGTTGTGATTTTGGTGTTTTCATGAGGGATGAGCCTAGGACAATGGGGGCAGCAATGATCATCTTACTGCAGGTCTTATAGTGGCAGCAGTGGCCTGTGCACTCTCAAGACAGTGGTTGGTGACTTCTTGCAGGTCTTGTAGTGACAACAAGGGTCTGTGCACTTCTGAGACATCAGGGGCAGTGATTGGCCCTTGGATGCAGGACTTAGTGGGGCTGGTGGCCCGTGCACTTCTGTGGAAGCCAGGATGGAAATGGCAGCTCACACCATCCCCGGAACTCATGAAGAAGGTGTCCTGTTGCCTGAGAGTGCATGGCACTCCTATCCCTTTCTTAACATGCTCCCAAATAATGGCTCCTTGCCTCTCTGGTGAGTCCCAGCTTTTCTGAGTTTACCCTCTGTTGCCACACTCCAGCCTCTTCAGCCTATGTCTGCACAGCCAATCTAATCCCAGGTCTGACCGCTGAAGCCTGAGCTTCAGCACCAGGCCCTCACCCATGCTGATGGCCTAGCCTCTGAGACAGGAGAACACAGGGCATCAGTACTGTCTGTGCCTGTTACTGTTTCACCTACGGCAAACTGGTTGCTGCACTCTCAAAGCTACTCCATCCAGGCTGATCTCCCCACCAGTGAGGGGAATTCTCAGGGTACAGGAATCTTTCCTCTTTCACAGTCCCATCCCTGCACAGGTCCTGTCCTGATTCCTTTCTCTTTTTCTTTTGTCCTACCTGGTTACATGGAGGTTTTCTTGCCCTTTCAGAAGTCTGACATCTTTTTCTAGCATTCAGTAGATGTTCTGTGCAAATAGTTATACTTGTAGATGTATTTTTAATGTATTTGTGGGAGATGATGAGCTCCACATCCTACTCCTCTGCCATCTTGATTCTCCCCTCCCCCCTCACTTAACATGATATTTAATGAAACAAAGTATGCCCTATAAACAATAATAAATAAATAAATAAATAAAAAGAAACTGACTCTAAGGAAGTCCAGATGTCGGACTTAATAAATACAGACTAAATTGAATTCATAGCACATGGTGTAGACCTTCCCACAATAAGTAACTCAGTATTTGTTGAATGAATGAATATGTGAATGCATGAAGAATTATAATACAAAATTAAAACAGGAAAAGGAGAAAATGAAAAAGAAAAGACACACCTCCATCACATCACATAATTACCATTTTGTTTTTGTTGTGAGGGATATTTAAACTTTATTCTTAGTGCTATGTTTTTTTCTACTGTTAGTGATTTTTAATAAACCAGTACAGCACTACAGCACTATTAACTATAATCACAGTGCAGTGCATTACATCCCCAGAACTTGTTCATCTTATAACTGGAAATGTGCACCCTTTGACCAACATCTCCCTAATCCCACTACCCCTCACTCCCTAGGAACCATCAGTAATTCTGTTTCTACATGTAAGTGATATGGACTTGCTCTTTCTCACTTATAATGCTTTCATGAGCCATCCAAGTGGGCACAAATAGCAGGATTTCCTTTTTCTCGTGGCTGAATAATATTCCATTGTGTGTAATTTAAACAAACACACAACCTCTTCTTTACCAGGTGGGACATTTAAGTTATTTCCATGTCTTGGTTTATGTGAATAACACTGCAATAAGCCTGGGAGTGCAGATATCTTTTGAATATTTCTGTAATTGCCTTTGTATATCCAAATGTGGGATTTCTGGATTAGGATTATATGTTCTATTGTTAATTTGTTAACTTCCAAAAAAAAAAAAAAACAGTACTGGTTGTACCAGTGTCCATTCTCACCAACAGTGCACAAGGGTTCCTTTTTCTCATGTCATTATCAACACATTCTCTCTATTCTTTTTGATGACAACCATTCGAAAAGGTGAGAGATGATAACTCACTGTGGGTTTGATTTCCATATTCCCTGGTTAAAAGTGGTATTGAACACCTTTCACGAACATGTTGGCCATCTGTATGTTTGTTTCAGAAAAATGTCTCTTCAGGCCTTCTGCCAATATTTTCAGTTGTTTTAAACTGAAACTGTTTTAAACTGTTTCTTTTGCCACATAGAAGCTTTTAAATTTTGATATAGTCGCACTTATTTTTGTCATTGTCACTTGCTTTTGCTGATGCTTCCAAAAAAAAAAAATTGCCAAGACCAAGGTCATGGAGCTTTTCCCTATGTTTCCTTCTAGGAACTTTACGGTTTCAGTTATTTAGTTTTTAATTCATTTTGAGTCAGTTTTTGTGAATGGTATAAGATATGGGTGCAATTTCACTTTTCTGCATGTATTTTTCGTTTTCCCACTACCATTGATTGAAGAGACTATCCTGTCCCCACTGAGTGTTAACTCCCTTGTCAAATATTAGTTGATACATATGTGTGCATTTATTTCTATCTGTTCTGTTCCATTGATCTATATGTCTGTTTTTAATCCCAGAACTGTACTGTTTTGATTATTACAGCTTTATAGTACAGTTTGAAATCAGGAAGTGTGTTTTCTCCAGCTTTGTTCTTTATCTGGATTTGTCTGTTCTGCACTGAATCTATAGATAGGTAGTATCGTCATTTTAAGTGTAATTCTTCGAATTCATGAATATGGTCTCTCTTTCCAGTTCTGTCATTTTCAATTTCTTTCAAAGACATTGTTTTCGGTGTATAGATCTTTCATTTCTGTGGTTAAATTTATTCTGCTTTTATGCAATTATAAATAAGATTGCTTTCTTAATTTCTCTATCATAATCTATTACTAGTATATAGAAACTCAGCTGGTTTTTGTGTACTGATTTTGTATTCTCTAACTTTACTGCATTCTTTTATTAGGTCCAAAAATTCTTTTCGTGGCATCTTTAGTTTTGGACTTCCCTGGTGGCTTAGATAGTAAACCATCTGCCTACAATGTGGAGACCCAGGTTCAATCCCTGGCTCGGGAAGATCCTCTGGAGAAGGAAATGGCAACCCACTCCAGTTCTCTTGCTTGGAAAATCCCATGGATGGAGGAGCCTGGTAGGCTACAGTCCCTGGGGTCGCTAAGAGTCGGATACGAATGATCCACTTCACTTTCACTTTCTTTTCGATTCAGTTCAGTCGCTCAGTTGTGTCCGACTGCTTGCAACCCCATGAATCGCAGCATGCCAGGCCTCCCTGTCCATCACCAACTCCCGGAGTTTACTCAAACTCATGTCCATCCAACCATCTCATACTCTGTCATCCCCATCTCCTCCTGCCCCCAATCCCTCCCAGCATCAGGGTCTTTTCCAATGAGTCAACTCTTTGCATGAGGTGGCCAAAGTATTGGAGTTTCAGCTTCAGCATCAGTCCTTCCAGTGAACACCCAGGACTGATCTCCTTTAGGATGGACTGGTTGGATCTCCTTGCAGTCCAAGGGACTCTCAAGAGTCTTCTCCAACACCACAGTTCAAAAGCATCAGTTCTTCGGCACTCAGCTTTCCCCATAGTCCAACTCTCACATCCACACATGACCCCTAGAAAAACCATAGCCTTGCTAGACGGACCTTTGTTGGCAAAGTCGTGTCTCTGCTTTCTAATATGCTGTCTAGGTTGGTCATAACTTTCCTTCCAAGGAGTAAGTGTCTTTTAATTTCATGGCTGCAATCACCATCTGCAGTGATTTGGGAGCCCCAAAAAATAAAGTCTGACACTGTTTCCACTGTTTCCCCATCTATTTCCCATGAAGTGATGGGACCAGATGCCATGATCTTAGTTTTCTGAATGTTGAGCTTTAAGCCCACTTTTTCACTTTCCTCTTTCACTTTCATCAAGAGGCTTTTTAGTTCCTCTTCACTTTCTGCCATAAGGGTGGTGTCATTTGCATATCTGAGGTTATTGATATTTCTCCCAGCAATCTTGATTCCAGCTTGTGCTTTCTCCAGCCCAGCACTTCTCATGATGTACTCTGCATATAAGTTAAATAAGCAGGGTGACCATATACAGCCTTGACGTACTCCTTTTCCTATTTGGAACCAGTCTGTTGTTCCATGTCCAGTTCTAACTGTTGCTTCCTGACCTGCATACAGGTTTCTCAAGAGGCAGGTCAGGTGGTCTGGTATTCCCATCTCTTTCAGAATTTTCCACAGTTTATTGTGAGCCACACAAAGGCTTTGGCATAGTCAATAAAGCAGAAATAGATGTTTTTCTGGAACTCTCTTGCTTTTTCGATGATCCAGCGGATGTTGGAAATTTGATCTCTGGTTCCCCTGGCTTTTCTAAAACCAGCTTGAACATCTGGAAGTTCTCGGTTCACGTATTGCTGAAGCCTGGCTTGGAGAATTTTGAGTATTACTTTACTAGCGTGTGAGATGAGTGCAATTGTGCCGTAGTTTGAGCATTCTTTGGCATTGCCTTTCTAAGGGATTGGAATGAAAACTGACCTTTTCCAGTCCTGTGGCCACTGCTGAGTTTTCCAAATGTGCTGGCATATTGAGTGCAGCACTTTCACAGCATCATCTTTCAGGATTTGAAATAGCTCAACTGGAATTCCATCACCTCCACTAGTTTTGTTTGTAGTGATGCTTCCTAAGGCCCATTTGACTTCACATTCCAGGATGTCTGGCTCTAGGTGAGTGATCACACCGTCGTGGTTATCTGGTTTGTCAAGATCTTTTTTGTACAGTTCTTCTGTGTATTCTTGCCACCTCTTCTTAATATCGTCTGCTTCTGTTAGGTCCATTTCTGTCCTATTATTGAGCCCATCTTTGCATGAAATATTCCCTTGATATCTCTAACTTTCTTGAAGAGCTCTCTAGTCTTCCCCATTCTGTTGTTTTCCTCTATTTCTTTGCATTGATCGCTGAGGAAGGCTTTCTTATCTCTCCTGGCTATTCTTTGGAACTCTGCATTCAAATGGGAATATCTTTCCTTTTCTCCTCTCTTCTTTTAACAGCTATTTGTAAGGCCTCCTCAGACAACCATTTTGCCTTTGCATTTCTTTTCCATGGGGATGGTCTTGATCCCTGTCTCCTGTACAATGTCACGAACCTCCGTCCACAGTTTATCAGGCACTCTGTCTGTCAGATCTAGATAAATCACTATCTGTTTTCACTTTTTTTTCGTTTTCTACATATGTCATCTGCAAAATAAGACTGTTTTACTTCTTCTTTTCTGAACTGAATGCCTTTTACTTCTTCTTGTCGTCTAATTTCTGTAGCTAGGACCTCCAATAATATTGAATCAAAGTGGCCAGGGTACCATGAGCTTCATTGTTAGTGCCCTAGTGGTAGTATAATGGTGCTACAATGTTAAGTATATAACACTCCAGGCTGCTCCACAAGAGACCACAATAATTTAAGAAAGAGTTTTATTTTCTCATGTAACAATCTTGGGAGTTGTTACACACCACCACTTCTACACATATCCCATTGGAGAAATCCTGGTCACAAAGCTACACCTAACTGTAAGAAAATCTGGAAATTATGTTAATTGAGATGACCATATATGCAGCAAAAAGAAACACAGCTAAAAGCAGTCGCCACTCGAGGGAAAGCTACCTGTTTATCTGTTACACTGAGTTTTAAAGAACAGTATTTAGAAGAAGAAAAGCAAAATGGGAGAACGTCTTTTATATGATCCTCATATGCACAGAAATAAAATGATTTAAAAACCTACTTCAAAAATTATTCCCAGCTGCACATAATATGGCTGTCTATATATTTTAGAAATTCTTCCAAATGTATTATATTTCCAAATACACTCATCATATATGATCTTTCAGATACTATACTATAAATGGCTGAAGCTTTATAATTTCCAAAGCTGAAGCTTTGCCATTTCCTTTTAAAATATATTTTTAAATTCTGATATGAAAGGTTATTTGTGCATAATTTTGAACTTTAGAGAATATCGAGGACTTCCCTGGCAGTGCAGTGGTTAAGACTCCATGCTTTCCTGCAGAGGGCACAGGTTTGGTCCCTGGTTGGGGAACTAAGGTCCAGCATGCCACATGGGATGGCTAAAAAAAAATTACTCACTTTATTACACCCAGAGATAACTGACAATATTAGTCAACTTATTTTCTTTCTTATGCATATGTTTAACAAAACTCATTTATTTATCTTCCTTTTTGTTACCCAGTGGTATGTTGTGCCTACATTCCCATGCCATTAAAAAACATTCAAAAAGCCTCATTTTTAATGTTATCTTGTTCATAAATGCCTTACTGGTTTTACTGTAAAATCATGGTACCACTGTAAAACTGTATAGAATTACAGATGATAAAACATGGAAGACTCTTTTATACTTAAAATCTCATTATTAATATAAAATCATTATAAAATTAAGCTACAAAAGTTTTTCTTTCTACAAACAATTTGAAATTGTGGTTAACTGTTTACCTACATTTTGAGGCTATATTACTTGTTTGATTAAGGTGATACATTCAGGCCAATCCACTTTTGGCTCCACTTTACTTACCTATTGTCTATTTATTGTGTCATGATGTCAGTTTTGATCTATACCTTCCTACCTCTAGGCATCTTTGCCTAAAAAGGCAGCCCTAAACCCATCACAATTATAAGCACATCAAAGACTATCTTCTTTGCTTAGCTGCAGAAATCTATACAAGACTGTATTACATGTGTAACTTAAGAGAGACATAAAAGTTTTCAGTAAAATTCCTAAGAAAGCATGATTATCCAACCTTTATTTTTCGTGGTGACATAACGTTGTCAATCATAGAATGTGGCATATTAACACCAACTTTTAATTGCCCTTATATATAGATTTTTCCTGTTAGATGTGGATTTTCAGGTTATACCTTTCTATCATTTAAATATTTAACATATTTTTGAATTCTAATATACTAGATCACAATACTATAAAACAAGAGGTCTTCTTTTCAGAATTCTCCTACTCATAAATGGACAGTAACTTAGCAAAAGATAACAATAATCTTAGGTGCAAACATTGAACAATATGGGCTTTAACCCAACTTTTTCTCCTTTTCAACGTCTCAAACCTTCTCTGACTTACTTATTAATTAGACTAGTTAACCGTGCTGATCCAGGATAGAATTGTTCCCAAATAAATTTTTGCAAGTAAATAATGAAGAATTTTGCCTGAGGATTGATATGTTGTAGTAAAAGTAACTAATTAGACCATGAAGTTAAGAGCAAAAAGAATAGCTGCTAACTTGGCTAGTATAGAGTACAGGAAAAATACCTTGTATCAGTAGTCCCCAGTTGTAGACAGACAGATTCAGGCAGTTTTTATGCTACAAACTTTAAGAATACTACCCTGGTAGTCAAGAAAGCCAAGTCCTAGTTTGGCTAAACAAGTCAAGACTAACCATGTGACAAGTCACTTTTGGGGATCTCAGTTTGCTCATCTATAAAATAAGAGATAACTAGACGAGTCTTTTCAGCACTAAAATTCTATGCATATGAGTGCATATAATTAAACAGAACCCAAATTAAAATGCTATATACAATATACAACTGTGGGGGGAAAAATCATTTGTGCATAGATGGTAAAGAATCCTCCTGCAATGCATGAGACCTGGGTTCGACTCCTGGGTTGGGAAGATCCCCTGGAGGAGGGCATGGCAATCCATTCCAGTATTCTTGCCTGGAGAATCTCTGTGGACAGAGGAGCCTGGCAGGTTACACTCCATGGGGTTGCAAAGAGTTGGACATGACTGAATGACTAAGCACAGCACACCTAGTGGTACAAATAAATTTGAATATTCTCTTAGAGGATGAACTACTTTATTCAAAAATGCTTTTGAATTAAATCCTCTTACATACTGCCTTTAAAAGACTTACTTTATGCTGAAATTTACTTGAGCATAAGATTACATAAGATGTAATATCAAGGTGTCCAAGCAAAGGAGCTAATGTAGAAAGAATAATTTCTAAGTAAATAGAATGATTTCACATATATTTGCCAACAAAAGTCATAAAATTATTGAACTTTAGAGCTGAATTTGGACTTCTTACAGATATTTTACATGTATTAAGTTCTCCATTCAGAATTTATATCAATTCTTCCTATACTTTTACCATGTCCCCAAGATGTCTCTTTGCACACAAAAAATATTTGTTATATTGTTGGTGTATAAAGTTTGAGTTAAAGTCATGCATCTTCCTTATCAGAATGAGGTAGTATCTTTAGGTTATTTTAAATATCTTTATAGCTCACAAAATGACTTCATATAACCATAAATCTATATTCTCAAGGGGAGTAAGAGAAGAATCAGGGTTTTCCTAGTGACATAAAGAAAATAAAATGCCCCTCATGCCCAGGTCTAATCATCCTACAATTTGCTGTGATGTAGAATTCCATTTCAAGCTGATCTACTTCAGCCTCCACCACAGACATACACACCTCTCAAGAAACACAGATGTCAGGAACTTGTAAAGCATTCCAGTGATGCACTATGACTAACACTTCCCTTGTGACTCAGCTGGTAAAGAATCCACCTGTGATGCAGGAGACTTGGGTTTGATCTCTAGATTGGGAAGATCCCCTGGAAAAGGGAAAAGGTACCCACTCCAGTATTCTGGCCTGGAGAATTCCATGGACTGTATAGTCCATGGGGTTGCAAAGAGTCAGACACGACTGAGCGACTTTCACTCACTATGACTAACTCCAGTGGCCTTGCAAAGTGCCAATTAAGGCTATCTTCTCCCAGTTCCAAGTTCAAGGACATGATGTTGGTAACTCAAAACTGGCTATTGTAGAAATATTTTACACCACAGAAATCAGGAAAATGGTTGGTTTGGGGGCTTTTGTTGGGTTTGGTTTTTGAAGAGCTGGTTGTTAGTCATTTAATAGCACATGACTGAGGTAATCCCAGGTTATGGTTCCTGACAGCCAAGTGTCCATATATCAAAGACAAGACCTGTAACTGTTCCTACTTGTACAACTCCCAGAACTGAATTTTTAACTTTCATGAATCCTTCTCCGGATGGATATGAGAGAGAGTAAGGTCCATAAAATAGGTAATTTATTGCTTGTCTTTGAACCTATATAGCAATGTTGTTCAATAGAAATATAATGCAAGCCACATACTTATTAACCTTAAATTTTCTACATGTTAAAAGTATATCTTAAATTACATGTTAAATTTCATCAGAAATACTTTATCTGTATTTAGAGTTCATAGTTTTCAGTTGAAGAAGTAATTTCAGGTACCCAAGTTGGTCCATACATTCTTTAAAAGTTTTTACAATTACTGAGAATCAGTTTTTAAATTTAAAATTTTTAAATAGATGAAATTAAAAAATTCGTTCCTCAGTCATACTAGCCATGTTTCAAGAGTTCAACAGCCACCCATAGTAGTAGTTCCCATACTGGACAGTGCAACTATAAAGCATCAGAACCTCAAAAGTCTTGCAGACCCTTGAGCCTCAACACTGTGCCAGTGTGATCTGTGGAATAAAATGATAAACTCTTCAGTGCTTTAGTTTTCTGAGACAACAGTAATCTTAGAGGAATAAGCAGTTAATAATTCAACTATTTAATCATAGACGTTCTAATGATTGCTCTAATCATTAAATCACTCACATGATAGAGCAGCTGCCATTTGTGGCATGTCAGGTTATTTTAAAACCAACTCATCAAGCTGTAGCTCATTTTGAAGAAGAGCTTAACCTTTTTAGATGTTAGTAGCTAAAAATGCTAAGCATTTATAGAATTTCTTTAAAGGACTTTACAAGATTAATTATAATTAATCTTATAATAATGCATTGTTCCTGTTAGTGAATTCCTGAGGTCAAAGAAGGCCTTTCTATGTAACAAAAATGTTCAACAATCAATTTGTCATATATTCTATACTACAGTGTATATAAATTCAAGTCTTAAATATCTCACTCCTGAGAGATGAACAAGAAAAAATGTTCACCTTAAGTAACTTTTCTGATCCCGACTACAATAAACTAATCTCAACACAGAAAAAGTCCTTTTGTAACAGTCATCATTTATGTACTGTCTGTGAAACAAGTACAACTTTCTTGATTATATGAAAAAGATCTTTAAATCCCGTTTTTATGGTACTTAACATCTAAACTGCCATCAGAACCATAATAACACCATTCATTTTTACATGCCTTCTGGTTTTCTGAGTGCTTACCTGCATCATTTTATTATCTTAGCAACCCTAAGAGATACACAAGACAGATGTTTTGTCAGTTTTTTGAATGAAATTCAGAGAGGCTGAGTGCCTTGCATACATATTACATAGTGATCAATGCAACAGCTAGAGTTCAGCCACTCTTTATCAAGTGCATACTTTTGGTGAATATGTTGAACACTGCATTATCTCATTTAATGGTCACAGTAATCTTATATCTCTTTTACAGATGAAGAAAGTATGATGTACAGAGATTGTTACATATAAGTCCTTCTTTCTGAAAGCAAGTATTCTCTACTCTGCTGAGTCCAGAAATGAACTATTATCAAAGTAGGAGAATAAAAGAACCAATCTTCATCAAACAAAAATTACTATAGACTAGCACACGTTACTTGCCCAGCATAGTTCTATGCTTGGCAATTACCATCATATTTCATATTTATAACAACCAAACAACCGTTAAGAGTTAAATATTACTTTTCCCATTTATAAGTAAGGACAGAGACTCAAGTGACAGAAGCAGAATTTAAAACCATTCCTGTTTGATTCCAAATCTTAGACTCTGAACCACTCTGTCATTCTGCTTCTGAATTGCTAGTTGACTGTAATTTCCCATATATATCTTACTGCCTAATGTTACTTATTTTTTGAGTTGTTTTGTCTTTTGTGGGGTGGGAGGTTGTCATTAAAAAAAAAAAGATAGGTTTACTTTGTCATCTTTGTTTACCAAATTATCCTGAGGTTTACTTTGTCACCTTTGTTTACTGAATTATCCTAACGATGCCAAAAGTTAGTACCTCTACCATTTTCACAGCATAATGCAGGAAAGTAGCTTTGATCGGTGTGTCCTACAATCTTTAGAATAACCTTGAGCAGTGAGCTGGCAGATTATAGTACTACTATGGAACTGAATTTCCCTACCTTAGACTTTGAGCTCTAAACAGTTCCTTCACCTATTCAGTGGTAAACATCAGCAATTTCTCCAAAGTTAAAGGAAACTGACTTGTTTGTTGAGTGTTTTGATTTAAAGTTGTATTTATAACAACAAAATATGGGATAGAAGACTAAGCATTGTTACAGTAAATTTGCTTAAAGTGTAGCTAAATAATTTACATTAACAGAGGCCATGAAGTGTAGGTGCGGAGTGATTCCTTAAGTCAAAAAAATCTTTTTTCTTATGGACTTCTCATTTCACCTTGCCTTAATAATCAGAAAGACAAGTATTTAGATCTTCTTAACACTTTTTCATAACAAATGGTATGTTAACCTGAGTACGATAAATGCTTCTGGGGCAAATTTTCTGTTAAAATTCAATTTGCTTCTTTTTTATTTTCTGGCTAAATTCCACAATTAGTTGGTTACTGTGTTCCTGGTAAGATTGCCTCTAAGAAGGAAGTAAAACAAGTTTGTGCGTATACATATATATTGCACGGTCAAAAGTGAAGACAAAATGTGAAAGAGAAGCATGTTGTTTCTAGTAAAACTCATTCCTTATCTAGAATTAGGTGTACTCATAAATATATGTACTATAATAAGTAAAGATGGCTGTTTCATTATTTTTTAGAAAATATATAGTCTTTCAAGCTAATAGTCTAGATATTTGTGATGTATTCATTTAAGCAGAAGAAATAGCTGGCAAATGTTTTATGTCAGGTGGTATGCATGCTGTTTATAACCTTTCTTCTCTTTATTCAGTGTAAGGTAACTAGATGTGACAGGGTATGACATATCACAGAGATGACTCAGGTCAGGAACTGCAAGAAGTCAGAAAAACAGTACCTTTTAAAAGGGCCTAAATAAATAGTACTTAAAGATCTGTAGAGTGTAGTATAGTCTTTTTTTCTTTTTTAAACCCTGTTATCTATCAAAAAGAATTGAGTTCAACTGCTTAAATGTTGAGGAAAGTCTTTTACTCAGAGGAAAGTGAATTAGGGTAATGTGCCCTGCTAATTCGGGTTGGGGAGGAATCTCTTGTTTCCTTTAAAATTAGGAGTGCCTACCGGCAGACATATCTGTTTGTTTAGAGTTTATATATCTATTTGTCGACCAAAAATTCAATGATAACGATTCCATTACCTACTTTTCCTTTTTGTCTGAAGCCTTTGCAATTGTTTAGCTTTCATTATGAATTCCTGTCCCAAAGCATGGGATTTCAACAAAGAACATGGTTAGATCACAAAGCTTGCTTTTTTTTTTTTAAAGGGCTGAATTTTTTTTCTGTCATAGGAAAACAACTGTGTACATTAGTAAATGGTAAAGTATGACATACACTTGGAGAAATGTATATACTGTAAGTGTTCAACTCAGTAAACATACCCATATAACAGCCAGATAATAAAACTGAACTTCACAACACCCTAACAAGTCTCCCTTGCCCCACCTTCTCAAACCTCCAAAGGATAAACATTTCTGACTTCTAATACTACAAGTCAGTTTTAACTGATCTTGTATGAAAATTGTCTGTCCTTCTCTAGAAATATTAATAGGTTCATTCATAAATGTATGTACTTCAGTAACATATGTTGATGACTAGTAGGGTCTTTTTGGGCAGGGCTGGAGTCTGACTTATTTCACTTAAGATTACTTTTGTGAAATGCACCCATATTATGTATATTATTCCATTGTATATAGCAATATATAACACAATGTATTTATTCATTTTGTCAATGATGGGTATTTCAGTTGTTTCCAGTTTGGGGTTCTTATAAATAGTCTTCTAAATATCCATTGTGAATATACCCATCCATTTCTATATATATTCAACTTCAATAGATACCTCTAAAGATTTCTTCATAGTAGCTAAAACAATTTATATTTTTGTCATCAGTACATGAGAACTACAGTTTAGTCACATCTTTGCCAACAGTTGTTAGCGCCATCATCTTAACTCAATCTGAAGGGTGTATACTGCTATTATAGATGTAGTTTGTATTTCTTTGATGACTTCTGAAACTGAGCATCTAGTTATATGTTTTTGGCAGTTTGAGTATGTTTTGTACAGTTCTTTTTCTCATGTTTTTTCAGCTCTTTATATAATCCTAATATTTAACTGCAAATATTTTCTACTACTCGAGTTCCCCTTTTTGCTTTTCTAATATTATATTTTGATGAGAAGTTTTTAGTAGTAATGTACTGCAGTTTCTCAGTTTTTCTCATTATGTTGATTAGATTTTGTGCCCTGTTTAAAAATGTTTGTAATACTCCAAGGTATTGCAGAGATATATTATGTTTTAAGATCTTTGTCTTACCTTTTATACTTCAATCTATAATCCATATAAAATTTATTTTCTGTATACATTGTGGGGAAGGGTTTTAAAAATGTGTGTTTTAACCACATGGATATCCACAAGAACCAGCACCCATTACTTAAAAGACTAACCTTTCTCTATTGCTCTTCAGTGTCACCTTTGTTTTAAATCAGGTAATTGCACTGTATCTATCATCATTGTTTCAACTACTATAGAGTTATAAAAGGTCTGGGTTTCTAGTTATGTGAGTCTTTTCTGTTTGTTTTTGTTCACAATTGCCTGACTATCCTTGGCCCTATGCACTTGCATTTCCATTTTACAAACAACTATCAACACAGAAAGCTCTGTTAGAACTTTAATTGGGTCTGCATTCAATCTGTTAAAATCAGTTTAAAAGGAACTGACATCTGTAGAACACTGAATCTTCCATATATCTTTCCATTTATTCAGGTCTTTACTTTTTATGAATATTTGATAATTTTCAATGCAGAAATTCTTAATTTCTAAATATTTAGGATATTATGCAATTATAAGTAGTAGTATATTTTGGGTTTCATTTTCTGTATGCTTTCATAAGTAAATTTTTGTGTATTTGTCTTATATGCACTGATTTCTTTTTAAAAAGGAGACTGGAGCAGATATGTGGAACAGAAGCACCATTGAGAAAGAAAGAAAAGAGTGGCTCCTGAAGTTACTTAAGAGAGACTACAAACCAACAACAATAAAACAAAACTAATAACCAAATTATAGTGGTCCTTGTCTACTAATGGCCTATACCTGGATATCCTGTAAACTGTTTTTTTTTTATCCTCTACCTATTCTCTTGTTTTCCATTGGTATGATATTATCTCTTAGCATTGCCAGTTATTTTTACTGAATTCTAATTATTGAATTAAAAAATTATACATGTATCAATGGTGTTATATTCCTCCAGAGAAGATTTTCCTTTTCCTGTGTTGGGCAAGAAGAATGAGGGATAACAACTTTAATCCAGTCAGTAAATGTGCTAAATTGATGCTGGGTTGTAATTTTAGTAAAATTCAGCCTACCTCTGACCTTCCTCTATACCTACGTGTGTGTGTGTGTACATACATACATACACAAAGACATATATAATAATGTTATATATATTGTTTATGATACAATTTGTGGCAAGTGAAAAAGATAAAATTAAAAAATTTTATCCAGATTTTTATTTCTTCTCAGATGGAATTCTCGTGTGACGCAAACTCTTCCACTCTACTTAATATTGTCTTATCTTTCAAGTAAATCTTGAATTTTATTGGATATTAGTGTGCTTACAATATTGCGTTAATTTCAGGTATACAGCACAGTGGTTCAGTTACACATATATTCCGTTTTTTCAGATTCTTTTCTCATATAGGTTATTATAGAATATTAAGTACAGTTCCACATGCTATACAGTAGATCCTGGTTATCTGTTTCCCAAGATCCTAGTTTATCCCTCCCCGCAACTTTTTCCTTTGATAGCTGTAAGTTTGTTTTTGAAATCTGTGTGAGTGTGGTTTTCTTTTCTTTTTTTTAAATCAGCTCATTTATATCATTTGTTTAAATTCTACATATGAGTGATAATATATTTGTCTGTCTCTATCTGACTTCACTTTACTTCGTATAATAATTTATAGATCCATCTATGTTCCTGCAAATGACATTATTTCATTCTTTTTTATGGCTGAGTAGTATTACATTGATATTTTTACTAATTCTTCCTTATCCATTCCTCTGCCTGTGGACATTTAGAGTGCATTCATGTCTTGGCTGTTGGAAACAGTGCTTCTCTGAACACTGGGGTGCATGTATCTTTTCAAATTATAGTTTTCTCTGGATATATATATGCCCAGGAATGGGATTCTTGGATCATATAGTAGTTCTATTGTTTAGTTTTTTTAGGGAACCTCCATAGTGGTTGTACCAATTTACATTTCCACTAATAGTGTAGGTGGGTTCAGTTTTCTACACACCCTCTTCAGCATTTGTTTCTAGACTTTTTCATGATGGCCATTCTAACCAGTATGAGGTGATGATACTTCATTGCAATTCAGATTTGCACTTCTCTAATAATTAGTGATGTTGAGCATCTTTTCATGTACTTTTTGGCCATTTCTTTGGAAAAATGTCTATTTAGATCTTTTGCCCATTTTTTGATTGGTTTTTTTTTTTTTTCCTTTTTCTTTTTTTGACATACAGCTAGCTGCATGAGCTATTTGTATATTTTGGAGATTAATCCCTTGTTGGTTACTTCATTTGCAAATATTTTCTCCTATGCTGTGAGTTGTCTCTGCATTTTATTGATGGTTTCCTTTGCTGTGCAAAGCTCTTAAGTTGAATCACATCTTTGTTTTTGATAATTACAAAAATAATAACCATTTATCTTTGTTTTTATTTTCATTGGTCTAGGAGGTGGATTCAAAAAGATATTGCAGCAATTTATGTCAAACAGTGTTCTATGTTTTCCTCTAAGAATTGTATAGTTTCTGGCCCTACATTTAGGTCTTTGATCCATTTTGAGTTTTTTTGTGTATGGTGATAACACAAAATTCTCATTTCATCCTTTTGCATTTAGCTGCCCAGTTTTCCCAGCACTGTTTGTTGTAGAGACTATCTTTCCTCCATTGTATAGTCTTCTCTGTTGTACACTAGCTGACCACAGGTTCATAGGTTTATTTCTGGGCTTCCTCTCCTGTTCCATTGATCTATTATATATTTTTGTGCCAGTACCATACTTTGTTGATGACCATAGCTTTGTCAGGTGCCAGGAAGCCTGATTCCTCCAGCTCTGTTTTTCTTTCTCAGGATTTTTTTGGCTATTTGGGTCTTTTCTGTATCCATATGAATTTCAAGATTTTTTTGTCCTAGTTCTGTGAAAAATGCCATTGGTAATTTGATAGCAATTGCACTGAATCTTTAGATTGCCTTGGGTAGTATAATCATTTTGACAATATTGATTCTTCTAATCTAAGAACATGGTTTATCTCTCCATCTGTTAGTATCATCTTTGATTTCTTTCATCAGTGTCTATTATAGTTTTTCACAGTACAGTTCTTTTGTCTCCCTAGGTAGTTTTATTCCTAGGGATTTTATTCTTTTTTGATGTGCTGGCAAATGGGATTATTACCTTAATTTCTCTTCCGAATCTTTCACTGCTAATGTAAAGAAATGCCATAGATTTCTGTGTGTTAATTTTGTAACCTGCAATTTTACCAGCTCACTGATAAGCTCTAGTAGTTTTCTGGTAACATCTTTAGGGTTTTCTATATACAGTATCATTTCAGCTACAAACCGTGACAATTTTACTTCTTCTCTTCCCATTTGGATTCTTTTTTTCTCTGACTGCCATGACTAGGACTTCCAAAACTATGCTGAATCAAAGGGGCAAGCATGGACATCCTTATCTTGTTCCTGATCTTAGAGGAAATGCTCTTAGTTTTTCAGTATTGAGAAGGATGTTACTGTGGATTTGTCACATATGGGCTCTATTATTTTGAGGTAGGTTCCCTCTATGACCAGTTTCCGGAGTTTCTAGCTCACTTATTCACTTCCACCTCATTTTTTTTCTGCTATTGATTCCAAATATGACAAACCCATAACTTATATCATACTTAACACTAAGTGGGAAGTTTAACACTTTTCCTCTTAGATGAGTAATAAGACAAGGACACCCACCCTTGCTACTTTGAATCAATAGAGTATTGGCTGTTTTAACAAGAGCAATTAAGGAAGAAAAAGAAATAAAAAACATTTAAGTCAAAAAGGAAGAAGAAAAGCTGTCACTATTTGCAGATAACATATACAGAAAACCCTAAAGACTCCCCACAAAGAACTATTTTAAACAAATTTAGTACACTCTCAGGATACAAAATCAATTTTCAAAAATCTGTTGCATTCCTATACACTAATATTGAACTATCAGAAAGAAAAATTAAGAGAACAATCCTATTTTCATTTGCACCAGAAAGACTAGGAATAAATTTAGCCAATAAAGTGAATGACCTGAACACTGAAAACTACAAAATTGAAATTGAAGAAGACACAGTAAGTGGAAAGATAAATCGTGTTCATGGATTGGAAGAATATTGTTCAAATTTCCATACTATCAAAAGCAACCTACAGATTCAATGCAATCCCCATCAAAATTCCAATGGCATTTTTCACAGAAATCAAACCAACAATCTTAATTTGTACAGAAATACAAAAGACCCAAAATAGCCAAAACAGTCTTGGGGAAGAACAAAGCTGTAACGTCAAGCTTCCTCATTACTGTAGTAATCAAAACAGAGTGTGGTACAGGCATTAAAATAGACACAGAGACCCATAACATAGAATGGAGGGTCCAGAAATAAATCCATGCAAATATAGTCAACTAACTTACAACAAAGGAGCCAAGAATACTCAATGAGGATAGAACAGACTCTTTAATAAACAGCATTAGGACTATACAACTGTACAGCCATGTGCAAAGGAATTACTGAACCACTCTCTTATATACAGCATACAAAAAATTAATTCAAGATGGATCAAAGACTTGAATATAAGATGTGAAGTCATGAAACTTCTAGAAGAAAACATAGGAAAGCTCCTTGACATGTCTTGACAATGATATTTTGGATTTGACATCAAAAGTAAAACAAGTAAGTAGGACTAAAGCAAAATAACTGCAACCATCAACAAAATAAAAACGCAACTAATAGAGAGAAAATATTTGCAAATCATATTTCTGATAAGGGGTGAATATCCAAAATCTATATAAAGAACTCACACAACTAAACAGAAAAAAATTGAGCAATCCAGTTTAAAGTGGGCAGAGGATCTGAATAGACATTTTTCCAAAGAAAACATAAAGATTGACAAAAGGTACATGAAAAAATGCTCATAATTAAGGATATGCAAATCAAAAAACAATGGGATAGCACTTCACACCTGTGAAATGATTGTTCTTAAAAGAAATAACGTGTGTTTGTGAGGATATGGGGAAAGGGACCTTTAACCTTTGGTGTGAGTGTAAACCAGCACAGCCACTATGGAAAACAGTATGAAATTTCTCAAAAAATTAAAAATGGAACTACCATATGATCAAGCAATTCCACTTCTAGGTCGTTTATTTGAAGGAAACAAAGACACTCAAAATGACATCTGCACGTTCACATTCACTGAAGCATTATTTGCAATAGCCAAGACATCGTGGGTATACAGGTATGCGCATGCACACACAACGTAATGTTGTTAAGCCAGTAAATGAAAATGGAAATCTTGCCATTTGTCATAACATGGAAGGATTTTGAGAGCATTATGCTAAGTGAAATAAGTCAGAAATACAAACACTGTATGGTCTTACTATACGTGGAGTCTAAGAAAAACCCATGAATACAGAGAGCAGATCTGTAGTTACTAGAGGCAGAGGCTGGATGAGATGAAATGAAGTTGCTGAAAAGGTACAAAGTTCTGGTTGTAAGATAATGTTCTGGTAAAGTAACATACATCATGGTGACTACACTTAACAGTACTATAATGTGTATTCAAAAGTAAATACAAAAGTTCTCATCACAGAAAAAAGAACTGTAACTGTGTATGGTGATGGAAACTAATCTTATATAACTTACACATATATATTTATGATATATCATAATAAAAGTCATTATGTGTACACCTAAACTAGTACAGTGTCATATATCAATTATGTATCATTTTAAAAGAAAAAACAAAAAATGAAATTACATATGTAAGCCTTTCCACAGCAATAATGTCAGTGGTCTAAACATCAATTTTAAAACACATTTGTGGGAGAGTAATAAATAGGAGGGGCTTCCCTCATAGCTCAGTTGGTAAAGAATCTGCCTGCAATGCAGGAGACCCAGGTTCCATTCTTGGGTCAGGAAGATCGCCTAGAGAAGGAAATGGCATTGTCAAAACAATCAGAAGAAATCAGGACTAGCTCTATTAATGTCAGATAAAGTAGACTTCAAAGAAAAGAAAATTACCATGGACATAGGACATTACATAATCATAAAAGAGCAACACAGCAAGAAGACATACTAAGCCTAAAGGTTTTATGTGCTGAACAAGAGAGCTACCAAATAAGTGAAGCTAAATAAGGACAAAAAGAAGAATTAGAGAAGCCCATGTTTCTCAAAGACATCAACACCCCTCTCTCAACAACTGTTAGAACAACTAGAGAAATTCAGCAAAGACAGAGAAGAATTCAACAGCACCATCAAATACCCCACAACATCAGAATATATATACTTTTCCATTGCTCGTGAAATAAATACCAAGAGAGACCATATACTGAGTAAAAAAACAAATGTCAACAAATTTAAAACAACTGAGTTCTCTGGATCTTATGAAGTCAAAGTAGATACTGATAATATAGAAAATCTAAATATAACAAGAAATCTCCAACAGCTGGAAACTAAAAAGTACCCTTCTAAACAATCCATAAATCAAAAAAGGAAGTCTCAAATGAAATTTTAAAATATACTGGACTGAGTAAAAATAAAATTGAAATTTATGGGACATGTTAAAGAAATGCCAAAAGGCACATTTCTAGCATTAAGTGCTTCTATTACATTAAAAGTCTCAAATCAGTACTCTTAAGTTCTCACCTCAAGAAACTAGAAAAAGAGAAGCAAAATAAAGTAAACTGAAGGAAGAATATAATAAGGAGAAGAGCATAAGTCAATACAACTGAAAACAGGAAAATAATAGAGAAAGACAGGACTGGTTTTTTGATGAGGTCAATAAAATGAAATAAACTTCTAGCAAGGCTGATCAAAACAAGAGAGGGGGAGGGAAGACAACTTTCTGTTCTACTACTACTGGGAAGAAAAAGGAACTGTTGTTACTCTGCAAACATCAAAAGGATAATAAATAGTATAAATAATTCTCCATATATACCAAAACTTCCAGTATAAAATGGATAATCTAAATGGTCTTATGATATTAAAGAAATAAAATTCATAATTTGAAAACTTCAGAAGCTTCTTCAGGACTAGATGACTATGTTGGAGAAGTCTATCAAGCTTAAAAGAAGAATAAACACCAATTCAACACAATCTCTTTAAGAAAAAAGTAGAGAAGGGAACACTTTCCAACTTAGTTTATAAAGCCAGAATGACCCTGATACCAAAGCCAGGCAAACACAGTACAAAAAAGAAAAGAACAACTCAATATTCTTCATGGAGATAAATGAAAAAATTTTAACAAAATATTAAGCAATGGAATTGAGCAACATATAAAATTAATTCATATTATGAAGTGGAATACACCAGGCATAAATGACTGGTTTGGTATCTGAATGTAACTTACTCCATGAACAAACTAAAGAAGACTAATCACATGATCATATGTCAATGTAAAGAAAGCATCTAAGGAAATTCAACACTCATTCATGATGGAAAAAACTGAGAAAAACAGAAAGAGTGGGACTTCTCCAATTTGATAAGGAGCATCTATGTTAGGCCTCCAGTAAGCATTGTAATTAATGATGAAAGACAATTATTTTCCCTAAGTTGGGAACATGGCAAAGATATTCACACATATCACTGTCATTCAGCAAAGTTCTTGAAGTTCTAGCCAGTGCAATTAGGCAAAAAGTGGGGGGGGGGGGAAAGCATACAAACTGAAAAGAAGAATTAAAACTATCTCTGTCTGCTGTTGACATGATGGTCTATATAGAAAGTTGCAGGAATCTAAAAACAATAAAACCATTTAGAGCTAATAAATGATTTCAGAAAGGTTGCAGGATGAGAGATTTTGAAACTTAGCTGTACTTCCATAGAACTAATAATAAGCACATAGATACCAAGATTTAAAAACGCAATACACATACAATTGCTCAAGACAATCAAATATTTAGGTGTATATGTGACAAAAAAACTCAAGACTTTTCTGCTTAAAACTATATGAAAACTTATGAAAAAATGAAAGACTTAATCTAGAAACATACCACATTCATGAACTGGAAGATTCACCAAAGAAAAGGCACTAGTTCTCTCCAAATTGTTATACAGATTTAAATCAATTTCCATCAAAATCCTAGGAGGTTTAATGCCAGATACAGATAAGATCATTGGAAATTTTATATGGAACAGTGGAATCATGATGATGGAGGAGTACATGGAACTCACTTACCCCCTCCACCCTGTCATAAAACATCAAAAACACATCTACATGTGGAATGATATTCATGGAGTACTAACTAGAAACTTGCATAACTCCTATATAACCAAAGCTGTATCAAAGATTTTCATATAACCAGGTATGATGGGGATAAAAACCCACTGGGTTGGGACCTGTGCCCCTGAGAGGGATCTAAGGAAGAGGTCTGCATGGGCAGACCCACACCCTAGGGAGTGAGCAGATCAAGTCATAATCTAGGCATCCCAGTCCAGGAATCCTGTAAAGAGAAGAAAAGCCCCCTTTCCTGCTGCAAAAATCCCTAGGACACAGAGGCAGCCAAGATCTCAGGCAATGAATAGCACAGTCACCTTAATTCCTGCAGCCACAGAGCTTCAAATCCCAGCCCCAACCAACTCCAAACTATAGCCTTCAGGAAGCAACAGTTAGAACTGGACATGGAACAACAGACTGGTTCCAGATAGGAAAAGGAGTACGTCAAGGCTGTATATTGTCACCCTGCTTATTTAACTTATATGCAGAGTACATCATGAGAAACACTGGGCTGGAAGAAGCACAAGCTGGAATCAAGATTGCCGGGAGAAATATCAATAACCTCAGATATGCAGATGACACCACCCTTATGGCAGAAAGTGAAGAGGAACTAAAAAGCCTCTTGATGAAAGTGAAAGAGGAGAATGAAAAAGTTGGCTTAAAGCTTAACATTCAGAAAACTAAGATCATGGCATCTGGTCCCATCACCTCATGGGAAATAGATGGAGAAACAGTGGAAAAAGTGTCAGACTTTATTTTTTTTGGCTCCAAAATCACTGCAGATGGTGACTGCAGCCATGAAATTAAAAGACGCTTACTCCTTGGAAGGAAAGTTATGACCAACCTAGACAGCATATTAGAAAGCAGAGACACGACTTTGCCAACAAAGGTCCGTCTAGTCAAGGCTATGGTTTTTCTAGGGGTCATGTGTGGATGTGAGAGTTGGACTGTGGGGAAAGCTGAGTGCCAAAGAATTGATGCTTTTGAACTGTGGTGTTGGAGAAGACTCTTGAGAGTCCCTTGGACTGCAAGGAGATCCAAGCAGCCCATCCTAAATGAGATCAGTCCTGGGTGTTCATTGGAAGGATTGATGCTGAAGCTGAAACTCCAGTACTTTGGCCACCTCATGCGAAGAGTTGACTCACTGGAAAAGACCCTGATGCTGGGAGGGATTGGGGGCAGGAGGAGAAGGGGACCACAGAGGATGAGATGGCTGGATGACATCACTGACTCGATGGACATTAGTTTGAGTAAACTCTGGGAGTTGGTGATGGACAGGGAGACCTGGCGTGCTGCGATTCATGGGGTCGCAAAGGGTTGGACATGACTGAGCGACTGAACTGAACTGATACAGAAGTCGCTCAGTCATGTCCAATTCTTTACAACCCCATGACTGTAGCCCTCCAGGCTCCTCTGTCCACTGGATTTCCCAGGCAAGAATACTAGAGTCAGAAGCTATTCCCTTTTCCAGGGGAACTTTCTGACCCAGGGATCAAACCTGGGTCTCCTGCACTGCAGGTAGATTCTTTAGCATCTGAGACAAAACAACAGAGAAAGGGACATGACCTTGGGTAACATCTGAATGGAACCCCAGATGCCAACACAGGTGGCACTTAGCTCCTCTGTGACCACACAGGCCTCCATTGCTTCAGCATTCACCTCCTTTGGAGCACAGCACACATTTAAGGGCAACAGAGCCTGATCAAACCAAACCCTCAGGACTCCTGCTAACTAATGGGGAGCAGACTCCACCCCTGTCAGAACGGCAGTAGCCACAGAGCAGAGATGAAGCCTCACTTCACACTCTGCATAACCATAACCCCTATGAAGGGGATAACTTCCAGCATGCCTGAAGAAAGATGTGGCTGGCATCCATACCAAAAACAGCCCTTGCACCAAAAACACGGCGCACACAGTCTACACAGAGATGCTACCTCATAAAAACACTCTTCAGGATCACAATACATAACTGTTTCTTCTAAGCTCACGGAAACAGAGAAAGTTAAATAAAAAGGCAAAGGAACTACTCCCAATTGAAAGAACAAGAGTAATCCCCTTGAAGAATAATGAAACAGAGCTTACCAGTCTAGACCCTAAGTTCAAAAATGTAGTAGTAAAAATACTCAAAAGAATTAAAGAACCTTACTGATAGAAACACAGTTCACTATGACAAGGAACTAGAAACTATAAAGATTAACCAATAAAAAACAGACAGTTGCCCAAGATAAAAGTCTTAGAGAAGTGACAAACAGCCAACTAAATGAAACAGAACAGTTAATTGATATGGAAGACAGAATAATGGAAATCTACTAATTAGAAGACAGACAAAAGAAAAAATTGAAAACAACATACAACATCTATGAGATAATATAAAACATGTCAAGTTACCCATAATAGGGGCTCCAGAAAGAGAAGAGAGACAAAAAGGGATTGAAAGTGTATTTGAAGAAATTGTGTCTAAAAATTTCCCAAACCTAAAGAAGGAGAACAGATATCCAGATACAGAAAGCATGTAGAAACTCAAACAGACTCACACCAAGACATAATTAGAATGGCTTAAGTCAGATTACCACAAGACCGTTAACAAGGATGTGAGCTCAACCTCTTCTTTAAAAGAAAATCACCAAAATCACAACCAACTGCCTAACAATTATCAACAAAAAAAAATTCTGGAACCTACACCTACGTCCAAAGACAGAGAGAAGGCCATAGTGAGATGGTAGGAGGGACACAGTACAATACAGTCAAGTCCCATACCCACCTGGTGAGCAGCCCACACCTGGAAAACAGGAATACCACAGAAGTTACGCCACAGGAGTGAAAGCTCTTAGCCCCATGTCAGGCTTCCTAGCCTTGGGGTCTGGGAGTAGGTAGAAGAGTCCCTAGGGAATCTAGCTTTGAAGGATAGTGGGGCTTTGACTGGAGGATTGAGGGGAAAAAACTCCACCCTTGGAGGGCACACAAAAAATCTCATGTGCACCAGGGCCCAGAGGAAAAAAGCATTGACCCCTTAAGACACTGGACCAGACCAACCTGCTAGTATTGAAGGGCCTCTGGTGGAGGTGGGGGGCAACTGGGGCACCGTGGAGACAAGGATACTGGCACTACCAATTGTGGGATGCTTGAGTCCTCCTGGAGGCTGTCATGTGCCCCACCAAATAGCCTGTAGGTTCGCAGGCCAGACAACCAACAGGGTAGGAACATACCCCCCACCCATCAGCAGAGGAGCAATTTAAAAGTGTTGCTGAGCACAGACCTGCCCATCAGAGAGGCACAAGGCCCATCTCCACCTACCACCGGTCCTTCCTGTCAGAAAGCTCACACAAGCCTCTTAGATAGCCTGATTCACCACAGGGCAGAGAGGAGAAGCAAGAAGCGCTACAGCCCTGCAGCCTGTAGAACAGAAAACACAACCACAGAAAATTAGATAAAATTAAATGGCAAGCATATATGTCCCAGATGAAGGAACAAAATAAAACCCCAGAAAAACAACTAAGTGAAGTAAAAATAGGCAACACTCTGGAAAAAGAATTCAGAATAATGACTGTGAAGATGATCCAGGATCCTGGGAAAACAATGGGAACAAAGATTAAGAAGATGCATTAAAATGTTTAACATAGACCTAGAAGACCTAAAAACCAAAAAAGCAGAGATGAACAATACAATAACTGAAATTAAAAATACACTGGAAGGATCCAATAGCAGAATAAATTAGGCAGAGAACAGATAAGTGACATGAAGACAGAATAGTGTAAATCACTGCCACAGAATAAAGAATTGAATTAAGACAGTCTAAGAGACCTGTGGGGGCAACATTAAATGTTCATTATAGGGTCCCAGAAGGACAAGAAAGAGAGAGAGGGCCCGAGAAAATATTTGAAGAGATACTTGCTAAAAACTTCCCTAACATAGGAAAAGAAAGAGCCACCCAAGTCCAGGAAGCACAGACAGTCCCAGGCAGGATAATCTCAAAGAGGAACATGCTGAGACACATAGTAATCAAACAAAAAGACAAAAATAAAATATTAAAGCAACAAGAGAAAACTGACAACATACAAGGGAAATCCCATGAGTTATTCACTGATTTTTCAGCAGAAACTCTAAAGGCCAGAAGGAAGTGGCACAACATATTTAAAGTGATAAAAGGGAAGTGCTAAAAACCAAGAATACTCTACTCAGCAAGGCTCTCATTCAGATTTGATGGAGAAATCAAAAACTTCCCAGGTAAGAAAAAACTAAGAGCTCAGCACATATGCTGAGCTTTTCAACATATGCACTGTTGGTGGGAATGTAAATTGATATAGCCACTATGGAGATTTCTTTAAAAAAGAAAAAAAAAAAAAAACTAGGAATAAAACTACCATGAAATAAAGTGAAAGTCACTCAGTCATGTCCGACTCTTTGCAACCCCATGAACTATATATAGTCCACGGAATTCTCCAGGCCAGAATACTGGAGTGGGTAGCCTTTCCCTTCTCCAGGGAATCTTCCCAACCCAGGGATTGAACCCAGGTCTCTCAGATATGCAGATAACACCACCCTTATGGCAGAAAGTGAAGAAGAACTAAAGAGCCTCTTGATGAAAGTGAAAGAGGAGAGTGAAAAAGTTGGCTTAAAGCTCAACATTCAGAAAACTAAGATCATGGCATCTGGTCCCATCACTTCATGGCAAATAGATGGGGAAACAGTAGAAACAGTGGCTTTGACTTTATTTTTGGGGGCTCCAAAATCACTGCAGATGGTGACTGCAGCCATGAAATTAAAAGACACTTACTCCTTGGAAGGAAAGTTATGACCAACCTAGACAGCATATTAAAAAGCAGAGACATTACTTTGCCAACAAAGGTCCGTCTCGTCAAGGCTATGGTTTTTCCAGTAGTCATGTGTGGATGTGAGAGTTGGACTATAAAGAAAGCTGAGCACAAAAGAATTGATGCTTTTGAAGTGTGGTGTTGGAGAAGACTCGTGAGAATCCCTTGGACTGCAAGGAGATCCAGCCAGTCAGTCCATCCTAGAGGAGATCAGTCCTGAGTGTTCATTGCAAGGACTGATGCTGAAGCTGAAACTCCAATACTTTGGCCACCTGATGTGAAGAGCTGACTCATTTGACAAGACCCTGATGCTGGGAAAGACTGAAGGCAGGAGAAGGGGACGACAGAGGATAAGATGGTTGGATGGCATCACCGACTCAATAGACATGAGTTTGAGTAAACTCCGGATTGGTGATGAACAGGGAGGCCTGACATGCTGTGGTCCATGGGGTTGCAAAGAGTCGGACACGACTGAGTGACTGAACTGAACTGAACTCCTGCATTGCAGGCAGATTCTTTACCACCTGAGCCACCAGGGAAGCCCAAGAACACTGGAGTGGGTAGCCTATCCCTTCTACAGCAGATCTCCCCAACCCAGGAATAGAGGTGAAATCTCCTGTACTGCAGGCAAATTCTTTACCAGCTGAGCTACCAGGGAATCCCAAAACTACCATATAAACCAGCAATCCCCCTACTTAGCATATACCCTGAGAAGACCATTCTAAAAGACACATGTAAACCAATGTTCATTGCACCACTGTCTACCATAGTCAGGGCATGGAAGCAACCTAGATATCCATGATAGATGAATGGATAGAGAAGTTGTGGTAGATATATGCAATGGAATATTACTCAGTCATAAAAGGGAATGATTTTGAATCAGTTCTAGTGAGGTGGATGAACCTAGAGCCAATTAGAGAGTGAAGTAAGTCAGAGAAAGGGAAAGGTACACCCAACTGAACGCAGAGTACCAGAGAACAGAAAAAGAAACAAGGCCTTCTTCAATGAACAACACAAAGAAATAGAGGAGAACAACAGAAGGGGGCAGATGAGAGATCTCTTGAAGAAAACTGGAGATATCAAAGGAAAATTTCATGCAAAGATGGGCACAATAAAGAACAGAAATGGTAAAGACCTAATAGAAGCAGAAGAGATCAAGAAGGGATGGCAAGAATACACAGAAGAACTGTACAAAAAAGATTTTCATGACCCAGATAACCATGATGATGTGGTCACTCACCTAGAGCCAGACATCCTGGAGTGTGAAGTCAAGTGGGCCTTAGGAAGCACTGGTGCCAAAAAAGTACCTCCTAGTGGAGGTGATGGAATTCCAATAGAGCTATTTCAAATCCCAAAGGATAATGCCATTAAAGTGCTTCACTCAATGTATCAGCAAATACAGAAACCCAGCAATGGCCACAGGACTGGAAAAGGTCAATCTTCATCCCAGTTCCCAAGAAGAACAGTCTAAAAGAAAGTTCAAACTACTGGACAATTGCACTCACTTCCCATGCTAGTAAGGTTATGTTCAAAATCCTTCAAGCTAGGCTTCAACAGTACTTGAATTGAGAACATCCAGATAGACAAGCTGTGTTTAGAAAAGGCAAAGGAACCAGAGATCAAACTGCCAACATTCACTGGATCATAGAGAAAGCAAAGGAATTCAAAAAAACACATTTACTTCTGTTCTGTTGACTACACAAAAGCCTTAGACTGTGTGAATCATAACAAATTGTGGAAACAAAGAGATGGGAATACCAGACCATCTTACCTGTCTCCTGAGAAACCTGTATGCGGGCCAAGAAGCAACAGAAAATTATATGGAACAACTGACTGGTTCAAAATTGAGAAAGAAGTAATATAAGGCTGTATATTGTCATCCTGTTTATTTAACTTATATGCAGAGCACATCATGTGGAATGCCAGGCTGGATGAATTACACTCTGGAATCAAGAATGCACGGAGAAATATCAATAACCTCAGATATGCAGATGATACCACTCTAATGGCAGAAAATGAAGACAAACTAAAGAGCCTCTTGATAAAGGTGAGAGAGGAGAATGAAAAAGCTGGCCAAAACTCAACATTCAGAAAGCTAAGATCATGGCATCCAGCCCCATCACTTCATGGTAAATAAAAGGGGAAAAGGTGGAAGCAGTGACTGATTTCCTCTTCTTGGGCCCTAAAATCATTGCAGATAGTGACTGCCTCCATGAAATTAGAAGACAACTGCACCTTGGAAAGAAAGCTATGACAAACTTAGTGTATTAAAAAGCAAAAACATCACTTTGCTGACAAAGGTCCATATAGTCAAAGCTATGGTCTTTCACATAGTCATGTACAGATGTGAGAGTTGGACCACAAAGTAGGCAGAGCACCAAAGAATTGATGCTTTTGAATGGTTGAAGACTCTTGAGAGTCCCCTGGACAGTAATGAGATCAAACCAGTCAATCTTAAAGGAAATCAACCCTGAATCCTCACTGGAAGGACTGATGCTGAAGCCAAAGCTCCAACACTTTGGCCACGTGATACGAAGAACTGACTCATTGGAAAAGACCCTGATGCTGGGAAAGACTGAAGGCAGAAGGAGAAGAGCACAACAGAGGATGAGATAGCATCACCGATTCAATGGACATGAACTTGGGCAAACACCAAGAGATGGTGGGAGACAGGGAGGTCTGTCATGTTGCAGTCCATGTGGTTGCAAAGAGTTGAAAAACACTTGGCAACTGTACAACAACAAAGTCAGAGAGAGAAAAACATATTGTATATTCACACATATATATGGAATCTAGCAAAATGGTACTGATGAACCTATTTGTATGGCAGCAATAGAGACACAGACACAAAGAACAAACTTGGGGACACAGTGAAGGAAGGAGAGGATGAGATGAACTGAGAGAATAGCACTGAAACATATATATTTCTATATGTAAAATAGATAGCTAGTAGGAATTTGCTGTATGATGCAGGGAGCTCAACTCAGTGCTATGTAACAACCTAGAGGAGTGGGATTGGGTGGGAGGTGGGAGGAAGGTTGTATGTGAAAGTTGCTCAGTCATGTCTGACTCTTTACGAACCCATGGACATATGTATACCTATGGCTAATTCATGCTGATGTGCAGCAGAAACCAACATAGAATTGTGAAGCAATTATTCTCCAATTAAAAATAAATTTTCAAAAAATCCCAACAAACAAACATCCAGGACCAGATGGCTTCACAAAAAGGACACTATATAATGATCAAGGATCAATCCAAGAAGATATAACAATTGTAAATATATATGTACCCAACATAGTATTTTGAGGTGCTTCTAACAGTCATAAAGGGAGAAGTTGACAGTAACACAATAATAGCGGGGAACTTTAATACTCCACTGACATCAATGGACCGATCATCCAGGCAGAAAAATCAGTAAGGCAACAGAGATCCTAAATGACATAATAGAGCAGTTGGACTTCATTTATATCACAGGAAATGATATCCAAATATACATTCTTTGATTGCAAGAATTAATATTGTTAAAAAGTCCATACTACCCAAGCAATCTATAGATTTAATCAATCCCTATCAAGACACCAATGTCCACACGTCTGTTCTCTGTGTCTGCATCTCAACTACTGCCTTATAAATCAAAGTAAAAAATAATATTTATTATTTAATAAATAATCCTGAAATTTATAGGAAAGCACAAAAGACCCAAAATTGCCAAAGCATCCTGCGGAGCAAAAAGGTGGAAGCATAGTCCATCTAGACTTTAGACCATAATACAAACCTATAATAATCAGAATAGCATGGCATTGGGACAAACACAAACATCTGGCTCAATGGAATAGAATAGAGAACCCCCAAATAAACCCACATAAGGTCAATTAATCTACAACAAAGGAGGCAAGAATATATAATGGAGAAAAGACATTCTTCTCAACAAGCAGTGTTAGGAAAGCTTGATAGCTACATATTAGGTTGGTGCAAACATAATTACGGTTTTTGCACTGTTCATATTTGCTGTTTGATATTGGAATATATTCTTAATAAATGTCATTATATTATGCATCATGTTAATGCTCATTTCTCACTCTATGCTTTTTGCAAATGATTATTTTGCTAAAGTATATATACTATAGTGGGCAAGAATCCCTTAGAAGAAATAGACTAGCCCTCATAGTCAACAAGAGTCCAAAATGCAGTACTTGGGTACAATCTCAAAAACTACAGAGTGATCTCTGTTCATTTCCAAGGCAAACCATTCAATATCACAGTAATCCAAGTCTACGCCCCTACCACTAATGCCAAAGAAAATGAAGTTGAATGGTAATGTGAAGATCTAAAAGACCTTCTAGAACTAACACCAAAAAACAAAAAAAAAGGTTGTCTTTTTCATCATAGGGGGCTGGAATGCAAAAGTAGGAAGTCAACAGATACCTGGAGTAACAGGCAAGTTTGGTCTTGGAACAAAATGAAGCAGGGTAGAGGCTAACAAAATTCTGCCAAAAGATTGCACTGATCATTGCAAACACCGTCTTCCAACAAAGAAATGACTCTATAAATGGATATCACCAGATAGATGGTCAGTACTAAAATCAGATTGATTATATTCTTTGTAGCCTAAGATGCAGAAACTTTATACGGTCAGCAAAAACAAGATCAGGAGTTGACTGTGGCTCAGATCATGGACTCCTTACTACAAAATTCAGACTTGAATTGAAGAAAGTAGGGATAACCATTAGACCATTCAGGTATGACCTAAATCAAATCCCTTACGATTATACAGAGGAAGTGACAAATAGATTCAAAGGATTAGATCTGACAGAGTGCCTGAAGAACTATGGGCAGAGGTTCGTAACATTGTACAGGAGGCAGTGACCAAAACCATCCCAAGAAAAAGAAATACAACAAGGTAAGATGGTTTTCTGAGTAGGCCTTACAAATAGCTGAGAGGACAAGAGAAGTGAAAGGCAAAGGAGAAAAGGAAAGCTAAACCCCTCTGAATGCAGAGTTCTAAAGAATAGTAAGGAGAGATAAGAAAACCTTAAGTGAACAATGCATAGAAATAGAAGAAAACAACAGAATGGGAAAGACTAGAGATCTCTTCAAGAAAATCAGATACCAAGGGAACATTTCATGCAAAGATGGGCACAATAAAGGACAGAAACAGTATGGACCTAACAAAAACAAAAGATATTAAGAACAGGTGGCTGGAATTCTCAGAAGGATTGTACAAAAAAGGTTTTAATTACCTGGGTAACCACGATGGTGTGATCACTCACCTAGAGCCAGACATCCTGGAGTGTGAAGGATGGGCCTTAAGAAGCATTACTATGAACAAAGCAAGTGGAGGTGGTGGCAATTCTAATTGAGTTAATTAAAGCCCTAAAAGTTGATGCTATATACTCAATGTGACAGCAAATTTAGAAAACTCAGCAGTGGCCACAGGACTGGAAAGGTCAGTTTTCATATCAATCCTAAAGAGGAGAATTGCCAAAGAATGCTCAGATATCAACAGAGCTCATGCCACATGCTAACAAGGTAATGCTCAAAATTCTTCAAGCTAGGTTTCAACAGTACCTGAACCAAGAACTTCCAGTGTACAAGCTGGGTTTAGAAAAGGCAGAGAAACCAGAAATCAAACTGCCAACATCCGTTGGATCATAGAAAAAGGTAAAGAATTTCAGAAAAACATCTGCTTCACTGACTATGTTAAAGCCTTTGTGTACAACACACTGTGGAAAATTATTCAAGAGATGAGAATACCAGACCACCTCACCTGCCTCCTGAGAAACCTGTATGCCAGTCAAGAAGTAAGAGTTAGAACTGGACATGGAACAACAGACTGGTTCAAAATTGGGAAAGGAGTACGTCAAGGCTGTATATTGTAACCCTGCTTATTTAACTTATATGCAGAGTACATCACACAAATGATGAGTTGGATGAAGCTCAAGCTGGAATCAAGAATGCAGTGAGAAAAATGAATAACCTCTGATATGCAGATGACACTGCCCTAATGGCAGAAAATGAAGACAAATTAAAGAGCCTCTTGATGAAGGTGAAAGAGAAGAATGAAAAAGCTGGCCTAAAACTCAACATTCAAGAAACTAAACTCATGACATCCAGTCCTATCACTTCATGGGAAATAGATGGGAAAAAAGTGGAAATAGTGACTGACTTTATTTTCTTGGGGTCCAAAATCATTGCAGACAGTGAATGTAGCCATGAAATTAAAAGATGCTTGCTCCTTGGAAGGAAAGCTATGATAAACCTAGACAGCATATTAAAATGCAGAAACATTACTTTCCCAACAAAGGTCCATATAGTCAACGCTATGGTTTTTCCAATAGTCTTGTATGATGTGAGAGTTGGACCATAAGGAAGGCTGAGTGCCAAAGAATGGATGCTTTCAAATTGTGGTGCTGGAGAAGACTCTTGAGAGTCCTGTGGATAGCAAGGAAGTCAAACCAGTCAATCCTCTAGGAAATCAACCCTGAATATTCATTGGAAGAACTGATGCTGAAGCTGCAATACTTTGGCCACCTCATGTGCAAAGCCGATTCACTGGAAAAGACCCTGATGCTGTGAAGGATTGTGGGCAGGAGGAAAAGGACATGACAGAGGATGAGATGGTTGGATGGCACTACCAACTGTATGGACATGAGTCTGAACAAATTCCACAAGATAGTGAAGACCAGGGAAGCCTGGCATGCTGCAGTCCATGGGGTCACAAAGAGTGGCACACGATGTAAGGACTGAACAGCAACAGTAAAGTAGGGAGCAGATTTGCAGTCCATAGGGTTGCAAAGAGTTGGACACAACTTAGAAACTGAACACAACAACAATATTTATTCAGTACTGATATAATTAATTCTCATTTTTGTCCATCAGGGACTAAAAGAATGAAAGAATTTATCCTTTTTTTTTAGAATTTATCCATTTTATAGATAATTGGTTTCTTGTTCTACTTCTCTGTTTTTTATGCTTTATAGGTTAGATCAGCTGTTCTTAACATTTTTCTACCTCTTCCTCTTCTAAAACAAATATGTGACATCAGTTTTCCTTTGCTGTAATCAGTCATAGATAATGAATATGTACCTATCACACATACATAATTTTAATAAGATAATACATTGTTATAATTTTAATATAGATTAGAAATAAATGTAAAGTAGTCTTACTATTTTAAAATTTTAAGTCCTTGTGACACTTCTATACTGAAAGGCATAATGAAGTATAAACTAGCTTATAGATGTATATAAAATCACTGTAAATGTAATCACTATAAATGCAGAATGATATATCAGTGTTGTACCAAGGACTCAAATGCTGCAAGCTTCACCTCTAGGCAGGGCCTTAAGCATAGTCAAAAAACCACCTAGCTATGTGCACCATCTGCTCTATCCATTAGTAGAATTCTGACCAAATGTGCTGCCTCCTCTTGGCCTCCTCAGACCAGGAGACAAAAAGAGTTACATGATCACTATAACTACAAGTGAAAGACTTGTTATTTAGCATGGCAAACAATGTAATTATTATCCAAGCCAGCAGTTCTTGTTCCTGTATTCCAATTTCCAGCCATGGTACATAATATCTTCAATTTTAGCCACTGTCTTGTTTTTTAAAATGGGGGTGAGGGTGGGGGAACTCCTACTGTGCCAATACCTTACAGCTCTGATGGTGTGAGTCTTAAAGGATCTGGACTTACTGGGTAGAATCGTAAGTGAAAAAGTCTTCCAAATACTCTTGAGCTAAAACTTGTGGTGGCCCTTTAAACCCATGCAATGCTTCAGCCAGACTCCAAAGGCTGATGTTTTATAATGTATCAGGAGTAATCATATATATGGATGATTTTGATTTTTATTCTTAATTTTCAGCTTTATATAAGTTTCTATCCAGGTAAAGCTAAATTTCTTGTAAGAGTAACACCACCTGACCAACCCCAAACAATGCATCTTTAAGAGCCTGGAGATGATTCTCCTAAGGAATATTATATGCAACTATAGGAAAGGATCCACCATAGAGTAGGATGACAAACCCCCTCATCAAAAATATTTAAACTCTTCTGGGACTCACACATTATTTCATCTTCCATTTTTATAACCTTATTGCCCTTCTTAATTAACCTTTAAAAAAGTGTATAAAGCTTTGCTAGAGTTCTAATCATAAATTTTCTACTGTTTTAATAAACTGAGACAATAGGAATAAACAATTGGACGTCTACACATAGCAATGCCTAACCTAATCAGGAATCTTTTCGAGACAGGCCCCTCAAGGTAAGAGATACAGGCCAGGGAGGAGCTAAGATGGCTGAGGAATAGGACGGGGAGACCACTTTCTCCCCCACAAATTCATCGAAAGAACATTTGAACGCTGAGCAAACTCCACAAAACAACTTCTGAACGCTGGCAGAGGACATCAGGCACCCAGAAAAGCAGCCCATTGTCTTCGGAAGGAGGTAGGACCAAATATAAAAGATAAAAAGAGAGACAAAAGAGTTAGGGACGGAGATCTGTCCCGGGAAGGGAGTCTTAATAGAGGACGTTTCCAAACACCAGGAAACCCTCTCACTGGCGGGTCTGGGGGAAGTTTTCGAATCTTAGAGGGCAACCTAAACGGGAGGAAAAATAAATAAATAAAACCCACAGATTATATGCCTAAAGGCAACTCCCAGCAGGAAAGTACCCCAGACGCTGGCATCTGCCACCAGCAAGTGGGGGCTGAACGGAGAGGAGCAGGCGGCATTGCTTAGGGTAAGGACTGGGCCTGAATGCCCTGAGGGCAATCTGAGGGAGCTAACATGAGATAGCAACCTAAACTGTGGGATAGCAAGAGAGAGAGAATTAACCTGTGAAAAGCCCTAACCTAAGGCATTGCCAGCCGTTCACAGAACAAAGGACTGAGCAATAAGGGAGAAGAGCTAGCCCTCTGCGGACCGGCCCATTCACCACAGGAGGCAGGAGGCAGGAGGCAGGGAGGGAGGCAGGCACTAGCCAGAGCCGGAAAGGAGAAAACTTGGCCCCAGAGAGGGCATCCCCGGACCAAACTGCAAACAGGCTTCCAGTTTCTAACCAAAGACTTCCTGAGATTCTGGATGGCTGACATCTGCCAGGAGGGTCGCAGCCAGAGATCAGCTCCTCAGAAGAGACTCAAGGCACACCGGACCAGGCACGCCCAGAAACCGAGGCAGGGATGGGGAGGGGATAAGTCTCATTGCACCTGAAGAGAGTGTGCTCGACAAGCACCTGGTTGCCTGAGCTGCTTGGACTGGAAACAGCACAAAATGCAGGCCCAACCGAGTCTGAGCCTTTGTGAAGTACCCAAGAACCTGAACCTGAGCAGCTTAGGCCTGAGAAGTGCACGCAACTCAGGGGCCGCTCCCTGTAGAGCAGTCTGGAGCCTGAGCAGTGTAGACAGGGAAAGCACAACGCTGTGAGCGGGGACAAACCCAGTGTGGCGGGAACACTCCCAGTGCTCCCCACACACGCCAGTGATATTTGCAGTGCCCCTCCCCCGCCCCCCAGCATGAAAGAGCAAGTGAGCCTAAACAAGAGACCACCTGCGCCCCTTATGTCAGGGCGGAAATTAGACACTGAACAGACCTGCAAACAAGCCAAATAAACAAAGGGAACTGCTTTAGAAGTGACAGGTGCAACAGATTAAAATCCCTGCGGTTAACACCGACTACACTGGAAGGGGCCTATAGATATTGAGAACTATAAGCTGGAACAAGGAGCTATCTGAAACTGAACTGAACCCACACTGCCCGCAACAGCTCCAGAGAAATTTCTAGATATATTTTTACTATTATTATTTTATTTAATTAAAATTTTTTTCTTTTTTTAAAGTCCTCTATTACTCCTGTAATTTTCATTTTTATAACCCACTATTACCTTGCAAAAAAAAAAAGAGGACCCTATTTTTAAAGCAAACTTCATATATATTTCTTATACTTTTTTTTTAATATTGTATTTTTAAGAGTCTAACCTCTACTCTAGATTTTTAATCTTTGTTTTTCAGTATTTGATATCAACTTTGTACATGTAAGAATCCAATCTTCAGTACCCATTTTTACTCAGGAGTGTGATTACTGGATTGATTACTCCCTCCCCCTTTTGATTCTCCTTTTTCTCCCCCAGGTCACCTCTATTTCCTCCCCGCTCCCCTTCTCTTCTCAACCCAATTCTGTGAATCTCTGTGGGTGTTCTGGGCCGCAGAGAGCACTTAGGGAACAGAATACTGCCTGGACATGTGTCTCCTCGTTAGTCCCCCTGTTTCTCCTCCTGCTCACTTCTATCTCCTTCCTCCCTCTCCTCTTCTTCATGTAACTCTGTGAACCTCTCTGGGTGTCCCTCACTGTGGAGAATCTTTTCACCATTCACCTAGAAGTTTTATTATCAGTGCTGTATGGATGGAGAAGTCTTGAGGCTACTGGAAGAATAAGAGTGAAAACCAGAGTCAGGAAGCTTAAGCCCAAAACCTGAAAACACCAGAGAACTCCTGAATCCAGGGAATATTAATTAATAAGAGATCATCCAAAAGCCTCCATACCTACACTGAAACCAACCACCACCCAAGAGCCAACAAGTTCCAGAGCAAGACATACCACGCAAATTCTCCAGCAACGCAGGAACATAGACCTGAGTGTCAATATACAGGCTGCCCAAAGTCACACCAACCCATAGACATCTCAAAACTCACTACTGGACACTTCATTGCACTCCAGAGAGAAGAAATCCAGCTCCACCCACCAGAACACCAATGCACGCTCCCCTAACCAGGAAACATCGACAAGCCAACCATCCAACCCCACCCACTGGGAGGAACCTCCACAATAAAGAGGAACCACAAACTACCCGAATACAGAAAGGCTATCACAAACACAGTGATCTAAATAAGATGAAAAGGCAGAGAAATCCTCAGCAGGTAAAGGAACATGAAAAATGCCCACCAAACCAAACGAAAGAGGAGGAGCTAGAGAATCTACCTGGAAAAGAATTTAGTATAATGATAATAAAAATGATCCAAAATCTTGAAAACAAAATGGAGTTACAGATAAATAGCCTGGAGACAAGGATTGAGAAGATGCAAGAAATGTTTAACAAGGACCTAGAAGAAATAAAAGAGTCAATATATAATGAATAATGCAATAAATGACATCAAAAACACTCTGGAGGGAACCAACAGTAGAATAACGGAGGCAAAAGATAGGATAAGTGAGGTAGAAGATAGAATGGTAGAAATAAATGAAGCACAGAGGAAAAAAGAAAAAAGAATCAAAAGAAATGAGGACAACCTCAGGGACTTCTGGGACAACGTAAAATGCACCAACATTCAAATAATAGGAGTCCCAGAAGAAGAAGATAAAAAGAAAGGCCATGAGAAAATACTCAAGGAGATAATAGTTGAAAACTTCCCTAAAATGTGGAAGGAAATAGTCACACAAGTCCAAAAAACCCAGAGAGTCCCAAACAGGATAAACCCAAGGCGAAACACCCCAAGACACATATTAATCAAATTAACAAAGATCAAACACAAAGAACAAATATTAAAAGCAGCAAAGGAAAAACAACAAATAACACACAAGGGGATTCCCATAAGGATAACAACTGATCTTTCAAAGGGAACTCTTCAGGCTACAAGGGAATGGCAGGATGTATTTAAAGTGATGAAAGAGAATAACGTACAACACAGATTACTGTACCCAGCAAGGATCCCATTCAGATATGAAGGAGAATTCAAAAGCTTTCAGTTCAGTTCAGTCGCTCAGTCATGTCTGACTCTTTGCGACCCCATGAATAATAACAGCTCACCAGGCCTCCCTGTCTATCACAAACTCCCGGAGTTTACTCAAACTCATGCCCATCGAGTTGGTGATACCATCCAGCCATCTCATCCTCTGTCATCCCCTTCTCCTCCTGCCCACAATCCCTCCCAGTATCAGGGTCTTTTCCAATGAGTCAAATCTTTGCATGAGGTGGCCAATGTACTGGAGTTTCAGCTTCAGCATCAGTCCTTCCAATGAACACCCAAGACTGATCTCCTTTAGGATGGACTGGTTGGATCTCGTTGCAGTCCCAGGGACTCTCAAGAGTCTTCTCCAACACCATAGTTCAAAAGCATCCATTTTTTGGCACTCACCTTTCTTCTCAGTCCAACTCACACATCTATACAGGACCACTGGAAAAACCACAGCCTTGACTAGACGGACCTTTGTTGGCAAATAATGTCTCTGCTTTTTAATATGCTGTCTAGGTTGGTCATAACGTTCCTTCCAATAAGTAAGCATCTTTTAATTTCATGGCTGCAATCACTATCTGCAGTGATTTTGGAGCCCCAAAAATAAAGTCAGCCACTGTTTCCACTGTTTCCCTATCTATTTCCCATGAGGGAATGGGAACAGATGCCATGATCTTAGTTTTCTGAATGTTGAGCTTTAAGCCATCTTTTTCACTCTCCTCTTTCACTTTCATCAAGAGGCTCTTTAGTTCCTCTTCACTTTCTACCATAAGGGTGGTGTCATCTGCATATCTGAGGTTATTGATATTTCTCCCAGCAATTTTGATTCCAGGTTGCACTTATCCAGCCCAGCGTTTCTCATGATGTTCTCTGCATATAAGTTAAATAAGCAGGGTGACAATATACAGCCTTGATGTACTCCTTTTCCTATTTGGAACCAGTCTGTTGTTCCATGTCCAGTTCTCACTGTTGCTTCCTGACCTGCACACAGGTTTCCCAAGAGGCAGGTCAGGTGGTGTGGTATTCCCATCTCTTGAAGAATTTTCCACAGTTTATTGTGATCCACACAGTCAAAGGCTTTGGCGTGGTCAATAAAGCAGAAATAGATGTTTTTCTGGAACTCTCATGCTTTCTTGATGATCCAGGGATGTTTGCAATTTGATCTCTGGTTCCTCTGCCTTTTCTAAAACCTGCTGGAACATCTGGAAGTTCTCGGTTCACGTATTGCTGAAGCCTGGCTTGGAGAATTTTGAGCATTACTTTACTAGTGTGTGAGATGAGTGCAATTGTGCAGTAGTTTGAGCATTCTTTGGGATTGCCTTTCTTAGGGATTGGAATGAAAACGGACCTTTTCCAGTTCTGTGGCCACTGCTGATTTCTCCAAATGTGCTGGCATGTTGAGTTCAGCACTTTCACAGCATCATCTTTCAGGATTTGAAATAGCTCAACTGGAATTTCATCACCTCCACTAGCTTTGTTCATAGTCATGCTTTCTAAGGCCCACTTGACTTCACAATCCAGGATGTCTGGCTCTAGGTGAGTGATCACACCATTGTGATTATCTGAGTTGTGAAGATCTTTTTTGTACAGTTCTTCTGTGTATTCTTGCCACCTCTTCTTAATATCTTCTGCTTCTGTTAAGTCCATACCATTTATGTCCTTTATTGAGCCCATTTTTGCATGAAATGTTCCCTTGGTATCTCTAATTTTCTTGAAGAGATCTCTATTCTTTCCCATTCTATTATTTTCCTCTATTTCTTTGCACTGATCGTTGAGGAAGGCTTTCTTATCTCTCCTGGCTATTCTTTGGAACTCTGCATTCAAATGGGAATATCTTTCCTTTTCTCCTTTGCTTTTCACTTCTCTTCATTTCACAGCTATATGTAAGGCCTCCTCAGACAACCATTTTGCCTTTTTCATTTCTTTTCCATGGGGATGGTCTTGATCCCTGTCTCCTGTACAATGTCACGAAGCTCTGTCCATAGTTCATCAGGCTCTCTGTCTATCAGATCTAGTCCCTTAAATCTATTTCTCACATCCACTGTATAGTTATAAGGGATTTGATTTAGGTCATACCTGAATGGTCTATGGGTTTTCCCTACTTTCTTCAGTTTAAGTCTGAATTTGGCAATAAGGAGTTCATGATCTGAGCCACAGTCAGCTCCCGGTCTTGTTTTTGCTGACTGTATGGAGCTTCTCCATCTTTGGCTGCAAGGAATATAATCAATCTGATTTCGGTGTTGACCACCTGGTGATGTACATGTGTAGAGTCTTCTCTTGTGTTGCTGGAAGAGGGTGTTTGCTATAACCAGTGCGTTCTCTTGGTAAAACTCTATCAGCCTTTGCCCTGCTTCATTCTGTACTCCAAGGCCAAATTTGCCTGTTACTCCAGGTGTTTCCTGACTTCCTACTTTTTTTTTTTTTTACCATTAAAAAAATTTTATTGGGGTATAGTTGATTTACAATGTTAGTTTCAGGTACACAGTAAACTGAATCAGTTATACATACAAACACTTTGGGATCCTCTTATAGGCTATTACAGAGGACTGAATTTCCTGTGCTATACACGTCTTTATTAGTTATCTATTTTATACTTAGTGGTGTGTATGTATCAATTCCAATCTTCCAATTTATCCCTCCCCAAATCTTTACCACTTTTAGGCATACAGTTCAGTGGTAATAACAATGTTCATAACATTGAGCAATTATCACCACCATCCATCCCCATGAACTCTTTCACCTTGTAAAACTGAAACAATACCCATTAAGTATTTCTTCACTTCCTCATTCCCAGCCCCTGAAACCACCAGGAGTATTATTCTTCTAAAAATATATCCAGACAACCTATGTTTTTACCAATGCATCAAAAAGAAAACTGGATGATTGTGTTAATAGTATAATTAAAACCTCAAATATTAAAAATGTTATGGTACTCCATCTAGAAATCCTCAACATTGGTGTCAATATGTGACAAACCTAATTTTAGTTTTTTGTAATGTACCTGGAAAGAGGTACAGCTAGATGTCAACTGTGATGCTCATTCACTTTCACATCCCTAAATCTCTCTGAACCCTCTTGCTTTTACTCAGACCCACCTATTTTTATTTGCTTTAAAACATTTTACTGCACTCTTTCTAGTAAAGATCACCTAATTGATTTTGGTCCCCAAATTTCTAGGCAGCCCACCCCCTCTCCACTGGAGTTTGACAGCTGCTCACACAGGTTCACGCAGGAAACATGTGAAGTTTCAAGGATCTGACCAACACCAGGTAGGGGACATCCTCTGCATCAGCAAAATCCTAAAACACAGTACCCAGGTAGAAGGCATCTTGCTCTCCACTTCTTGTCACAGCCTGTTGCTGAAGTGGCAGGAACCATCACCTGGACATCCCAGCCACTCCAAAAGTGCTTCTCCAAGAGAATTCCAAACTTTAGGCCTTCAGTCACCAGGCTAGCCTGGAATCTCTGGGAAGGGGTACTGCCCTGGCTGGGCTTCCAAAGCTCTCAGGCCCTCTTTTAAGAATAACAGACCGGTGGACGTTTTAACTCCCTCGTGGTGCCTCGGACCCTCCTTCAAGAATCAGAAGCCTGCACGCCAGTAGCTGTGCAAAGACGGCGCAGGCTGCAGCCTCCCCCTGGTCTGGGGAAGGTTCCGCAGCAAGCGACAGGCCAACCGCCAGAGAAGCATCCTTACTCTGCGCGAGTTCATCGCACAAAGAGCCTGACTTCCTACTTTTGCATTCCAGTCCCCTATAATGAAAAGGACATCTTTTTTGGGTGTTAGTTCTAAAAGGTCTTGTAGGTCTTCAAAGAACCGTTCAACTTCAGCTTCTTCAGCGTTACTGGTTGGGGCATAGGCTTGGATTACTGTGATATTGAATGGTTTGCCTTGGAAACGAACAGAGATCATTCTGGTATTTTTGAGATTGCATCCAAGTATGGCTTTTCAGACTCTTTTGTTGACTGTGATGGCTACTCCATTTCTTCTAAGGGATTCCTGCCCACAGTAGTAGATATAATTGTCACCTGAGTTAAATTCACCCATTCCAGTCCATTTTAGTTCGCTGATTCCTAGAGTGTCGACCTTCACTCCAGACAAGCAAAAGCTGAGACAATTTAGCACCACCAAACCAGCTCTCCAACAAATGCTAAAGGATCTTCTATAGACAGGAAACACAGAAAGGTTGTATAACTCAGACCCAAAACAACAAAGTAAATGGCAACAGGATCATACTTATCAATAATTATCTTAAATGTAAATGGCTTGAATGCCCCAACCAAAAGACAAAGGCTTGCTGAATGGATACAAAAACAAGATCCCTATATATGCTGTCTACAAGAGACCCACCTCAAAACAAGGGACACATACAGACTGAAAGTGAAGGGCTGGAAAAAAATATTTCACGCGAATGGAGGCCAAAAGAAAACAGGAGTTGCAATACTCATATCAGATAAAATAGACTTTAAAATAAAGGATGTGAAAAGAGACAAAGAAGGACACTACATAATGATCAAAGAATCAATCTAAGAAGATATAACAATTATAAATATATATGCACCCAACATAGGAGCATCGCAATATGTAAGGCAAATGCTAACAAGTATAAAAGGGGAAATTAACAATAACACAATAATAGTGGTAGACTTTAAAACCCCACTCACGCCTATGGATAGATCAACTAAACAGAAAATTAACAAGGAAACACAAACTTTAAATAATACAATGGACCAGTTAGACCTAATTGATATCTATAGGACTTTTCACCCCGAAACAATCAATTTCACCTTTTTCTCAAGTGCACACGGAACCTTCTCCAGAACAGATCACATCCTGGACCATAAAGCTAGCCTTGGGAAATTCAAAAAAATTGAAATCATTCCAGTCATTTTTTCTGACCACAATGCAGTAAGATTAGATCTCAATTACAGGAAAAAAACTATTAAAAATTCCAACATATGGAGGCTAAATAACACGCTTCTGAATAACCAACAAATCATAGAAGAAATGAAAAAATAAATCAAAATATGCATAGAAACGAATGAAAATGAAAACACAACAACCCAAAACCTATAGGACACTGTAAAAGCAGCACTAAGAGGAAGGTTCATAGCAGTACAGGCTTACCTCAAGAAACAAGAAACAAGTCAAATAAATAACCTAACTCTACACCTAAAGCAACTAGAGAAGGAAGAAATGAAGAACCCCACGGTTAGCAGAAGGAAAGAAATCTTAATAATTAGGGCAGAAATAAATGCAAAAGAAAGAGAAGAGACCATAGCAAAAATCAACAAAGCTAAAAGCTGGTTTTTTGAGAAGATAAATAAAATTGACAAACCGTTAGCCAGACTCATCAAGAAACAATGGAGAAGAACCACATCAACAACATTAGAAATGAAAATGGAGAGATCTCAACAGACAACACAGAAATTCAAAGGATCATAAGAGACTACTACCAGCAGCTCTATGCCAATAAAATGGACAACTTGGAAGAAATGCACAAATTCTTAGAAAAGTACAACTTTCCAAAACTCAACCAGGAAGAAATAGAAGATCTCAACAGACCCATCACAAACACGGAAATCGAAACTGTAATCAGAAATCTTCCAGCAAACAAAAGCCCAGGACCAGATGGCTTCACAGCTGAATTCTACCAAAAATTTAGAGAAGAGCTAACACCTATCCTACTCAAACTCTTCCAGAAAATTGGAGAAGAAGGTAAACTTCCAAACTCATTCTCTGAGGCCACCATCATCCTAATTCCAAAACCAGACAAAGATGCCACAAAAAAAGAAAACTACAGCCCAGTATCACTGATGAACATAGATGCAAAAACCCTTAACAAAATCTTAGCAAACAAACAAACAAAAATCCTAGCAAACAGAATCCAACAACATATTAAAAAGATCGTACATCATGACCAAGTGGACTTTATCCCAGGAATGCAAGGATTCTTTAATATCTGCAAATCAATCAATGTAATACACCACATTAACAAATCAAAAGATAAAAACCATATGATTATCTCAGTAAATACAGAGAAAGCCTTTGACAAAATTCAACATCCATTTAGGATAAAACATAATTCCTCCCGAAAGCAGGAATAGAAGGAACATACCTCAACATAATAAAAGCTATATATGACAAACCCACAGCAAACATTATCCTCAATGGTGAAAAATTGAAAGCATTTCCCCTAAAGTCAGGAAAAAGGCAAGGCTTCCCACTCTCACCACTACTATTCAACATAATTTTGGAAGTTTTGGCCACAGCAATCACAGCAGAAAGAGAAATAAAAGGAATCTAGACAGAAAAAGAAGAAGTGAAACTCTCACTGTTTGCAGATGACATGATCCTCTACATAGAAAACCCTAAAGACTCTACCAGAAAATTACTAGACCTGATCAATGAATATAGTAAAGTTGCAGGATATAAAATTAACACACAGAAATCTCTTGCATTCCTATACACTAACAATGAGAAAACAGAAAGAGAAGGAAACAATACCATTCACCACTGCAACAAAAAGAATAAAATACTTAGGAATATATCTACCTAAAGAAACAAAAGACCTATATATAGAAAATTATAAAACACTGATGAAAGAAATCAAAGAGGACACAAATAGATGGAGAAATATACCGTGTTCATGGATTGGAATAATCAATATTGTCAAAATGAGTATACTACCCAAAGCAATCTATAGATTCAATGCAATCCCTATCAAGCTACCAACGGTATTCTTCACAGAACTAGAACAAATAATTTCACAATTTGTATGGAAATACAGAAAACCTTGAATAGCCAAAGCAATCTTCCGAAAGAAGAATGGAACTGGAGGAATCAACCTGCCTGACTTCAGGCTCTACTACAAAGCCACAGTCATCAAGACAGTATGGTACTGGCATAAAGACAGGAATATAGATCAATGGCACAAAATAGAAAGCCCAGAGATAAATCCACGCACCTATGGTCACCTTATCTTCGACAAAGGAGGCAAGAATATACAATGGAGAAAAGACAACCTCTTTAACAAGTGGTGCTGGGAAAACTGGTCAACCATTTGTGAAAGAATGAAACCAGAACACTTTCTAGCATCATACACAAAAATAAACTCAAAATGGATTAAAGATCTAAAGGTAAGACCAGAAACTATAACACTCCTAGAGGAGAACAGAGGCAAAACACTCTCTGACATAAATCACAGCAAGATCCTTCATGACCCACCTCCCAGAATATTGGAAATAAAAGCAAAACTAAACAAATGGGACCTAATGAAACTTAAAAGCTTTTGCACAACAAAGGAAACTATGAGCAAGGTGAAAAGACAGCCTTCAGAATGGGAGAAAATAATAGCAAATGAAGAAACAGACAAAGGATTAATCTCAAAAATATACAAGCAACTCCTGCAGCTCAATTCCAGAAAAATAAACGACCAAATCAAAAAATGGGCCAAAGAACTAACATATCTCCAAAACAGACATATCTCCAAAGAAGATATACAGATGGCTAACAAACACATGAAAAGATGCTCAACATCACTCATTATTAGAGAAATGCAAATCAAAACCACAATGAGTTACCATTTCACGCCAGTCAGAATGGTTCCTATCCAAAAGTCCAAGCAATAAATGCTGGAGAAGGTGTGGAGAATAGTGAATCCTCTTACAGTGTTGGTGGGAATGCAAACTAGTACAGCCACTATGGAGGACAGTGTGAAGATTCCTTTAAAAACTGGAAACAGAACTGCCATATGACCCAGCAATCCCACTCCTGGGCATACACACCAAGGAATCCAGAACTGAAAGAGACACGTGTACCCCAGTGTTCATTGCAGCACTGTTTATAATAGCTAGGACATGGAAGCAACCTAGATGTCCATCAGCAGAAGAATGGATAAGAAAGCTGTGGTACATATACACAATGGAATATTACTCAGCCATTAAAAATAATACATTTGAATCAGTTCTAATGAGGTGGATCAAACTGGAGCCCATTATACAGAGTGAAGTAAGCCAGAAAGAAAAACACCAATACAGTATACTAATGCATATATATGGAATTTAGAAAGATGGTAACAATAACCCTCTATGCAAGCCAGAAAAAGAGACACAGATGTATAGAACAGATTTTGGACTCTGGGAGAAGGCGAGGGTGGGATGATCTGAGAGAATAGCATTGAAACATGTATATTATTAATTGTGAAACAGATTGCCAGTCCAGGTTTGATGCATGAAACAAGTGCTCGGGGCTGGTGCACTGGGATGACCCAGAGGGATGGGATGGGGAGGGAGGTGGGAAGGGGGTTCAGGATGGGGAACACATGTAAATCCATGGCTGATTCATATCAATGTACGGCAAAAATCACAACAACACTGTAAACTAATTAGCAAAAAAAATTTTTTTAATTAAAAAAAAAAGAAAAGAGATACAGGCCAGGAAATGGAGACGTCATCTGCAAATATACCTGGCTCAGTATCTAAAAGAAAATTCAAACATAGGTCCAGTACTAACCAGTAAATAATAATTTACTACATTCATTTGATGAATATTACTGCATAGTAATTTTGACTTCTACACCTGCTTTCTATCTGCAGTACTGGATAACTTTATAAACTCTCATCAATCACTAGTTAGGGAGAACTTCAGACACCTAGTAAGGCAGTGAAAACTTCCTAAAATGGCAAACAAAAAACAACAGTCATCAGGAGACATCATCAAAGCTGGAAAAAACATTTTCCTCCAGGACACATCCATCTATTCATTTTAGCTAAAAATTTACTAGAGCCTTTCAGAGTCATACTTACAGTCAACTACCTCACATTTAGCTTAGTGTTATGCATGTTCAATCAGATTCACTCATTCTTCTGCTGCACCTTACAACTCTCGTTACTTTCCCATCCCATGCCCTAATCATAGAAGGAATGCAAGAAGTTAACAAGCTCCCAAAAACCTCATGTCCAGCTTTCCAATCTGCTATAATAGGAACCAATTTTCTAAAACTAAAAAGCACTGAGACATATAGAGAACTTTCATTGGCTTAAACCCTGCTTCTACCATCAAAATCTACTTCCTTGAGTTAAAACTATGTACCAGATTACTACACAAAAGATGGAATATACATAGACAACACATAAAAAAAATTACTAAGGATGCTATGTTTGGGCAGCATGGGAAAGAGATACAGTCAGCATATTCATAGCCATAGCTTTTTCTTGTTTTGCTGTTATTTTGTTTTTACCATGCCTTAACATGCATAAATATTCATTATACCACTGTAGATAATACACATATTTAAGTCATTCATATTAATATTTTCTAGATGTGTAAAAGTTCCCTTATGGAAAATTTGGAAGCAAGTCAGAACAAGCACTTTAATACCAAGTTTTAACAATTTTGTTAAAATGTAGTATTTATAATTCTTATAATACATTATTTTAATTGCAAGGAAATTTTACTCTTGTAGATGGAACAGAAGTCTCTCCTTGAGGACTTACACTTTAATCTTGGATTTTCAAACGCTGATGTGGTTGCATGGCCTTTTAAAGCCTTTGGGTACAAAGTGATAAAATGTGGTTTTAGTTATTGGCATGCCTGTGCAACAAAGCATTTAGGAGGTATGATTGACAGGCCAGAACTGTGTATAAAGGAAAACCTATGCTTATGTCTGCTTCAGTGACTTTATTAGCCACACCCTACTTGTAAATTGTAAACTGTCATTCAAAGTAGCATGGTGATGTTTTAAACAAGTCAGGTTATAATACTCCTACTTCTTTTGTCTTATTGCCTAAAGGTAAATTCAGAAAGTGCTCCTGTGTTTCGGCTCATAAAATCATCCATCTGGGAAATAACTAAATAAAAAATCCAAACAATAAAGAGGAAGGCAAAGAATATTTATGGAACTATGTATGTATGTAAATTGAATATTTAAACATAACAATTAGATAAAACAAACTTCATTATAGTTCAGCAACTATTTCAGATTGAGGATGAAGAAAATAATGTTATTAATTGTTGGCAGTTTTTAACCAGTATTTTATTTTTTTTAATTTATTTTTATTCATTGAAGGCTAATTACTTTACAATATTGTAGTGGTTTTTGCCATACATTGACATGAATCAGCTATGGATTTACATGTGTTTCCCATCCCGATCCCCCCTCCCTTTAACCAGTATTTTAAAACATACTGTTAATATATATTGAATTTAAACTGCTATTAATATGAGAAGTTTCACTGAAGACCTTTACTATCTTTGTAAAGAACTATGGGGAAATCTCTTTTAAAGCATGGTATAGCTTATGAGAAATGACTAATGTTACATTAAAATATTAAATGCAAAAACAAATGCATATTCACATCATACTTTTCTAACAACTACATAATTTTGGATTGAAATAAGGAAAACAAGTATTAAAGTTTTAATAATATTCTAAATATTCTTTCCTGAATTTTAGATAATTTAATCTTAATAAAATATGAACTCGTCAAAAAGTAGAAACTGTACAGAAAAGCACAATAGAGTCAATAAAAATCCCCCATGATCTTCCCCTGCTAATCTGACCAAAATCTTACTTCCAACAAAATAATTTTTGTGGTCTAAACTTAAATAAGGTAATAATTCAAATATCTACCTTTTAGGTTAAGTATTAAAGGTTTTAATACTTGTACCATGAATTTGTTGTGTTGTGTGTTAGTCGCTCAGTTGTGTCCAACTCTTTGCAACCCCAGGGGCTGTAGCCCACCAGGCTTCTCTGTTCATGGAATTTTTTTTTCCATTTATTTCTATTAGTTGGAGGCTAATTACTTTACAATATTGTAGTGGTTTTTGTCATACATTGACTGTTGGAGTGGGTTCCCATTCCCTTCTCCAGGGAATCTTCCCAACTCAGGGATCATACCATGAATTACCAAATTGAATTCTAGTCAGTGCTCAAATTTAAGGTAAAAACTTTTCTGTGTGATTACTCAGTAACTTGGTATTCAGTGGTGACAGTTCTAATTTTTGTATCTGAAGGGATATGAAGGCTGTGTCAATGGGTGGAGGCAATCTTTAGGGGCATGAGATAATCTAGTCTATCTGTGATTTATTTGTAGGAATCTTGGGTTTTTCTTTTTCAGGTGGACCAAACCACAGAACTATGTCTTGGGAAGCCTATTTATCTGACAAGAAAAGATAAGCACCTGTTAAGCTGATGTTTAAAGCCCAAACTAGTTTTGAAGTAACAAGAAAGGGAAAGCTAACAGTTCAAATTTCAGTCACTTTTCATCTAAACTCATCAATGTGTGCACTGGTCCATTAATTATGTGGCCCAACACAAAATGATATGTTAGTCATCCCTTTTACTCTAGCATGACAGATGTGAGGTAGGATTTTAGTTCAGGATAAAGAAAGCTATTTCAAATATTTTATTTTACCTTTTGCTCTCAAGAATTTATGTTAAGTCATGAATGAAAACAAAAAAACTATTTACTGAGGATCAAACAAATTGTTTTGTTCATCACTCTATTTAAACCAAAATAGAATTGGAGAGATTTAAAACCTATAATTCTAATGGACTGCACTTTTCTAAGTTAATGAAGTATTCTAAGGCAAAGGTTAGCAAATTATTATCTGTAAAGGTCCAGATGGTAAATATTTTAGAATCTGTGGACCATATAGTTTCTATCACAACAATTCAACTCTTAATCTGACATTGTGCAAAAGCAGCCATACACAATGTGTAAATGAAAGATCAAGGCTGTGTTCCAATAAAACTTTCTTTATGGACACTTAAATATTAATTTTCTATAATGTTCACATGTAACAAAGTGTTCTTCTATTGATCTTCTTCCAACCACTGAAAATGGAAAAATCATTCTTAGTTTTACAGGTTGCAGAAAAAAATGCAGCAGACTAGATTGGGCCTGGTCATAGTTTGGCAACCCTTGTTCTAACAGATTATTTGGGTTCTTGCTTTGTGAATTATTTCAATGCTTCAAAAGAAAAGGATGTCACAGAAGTTTTTTAAATTTTTTTTTGAAATCTTATTCAAAGTATTTGATAGATCTTTTAAAATCTTATCAGTGAGTTGCTAGAATGAGTAAATGGTAACATTGCCATTTAAAATATTTCTTCTAGATGAGCCTAATCCAGTGACTTTAGACCACATTATTATTGTAGTAGTCCTGAACAGAAAACGTCATTTTGCAGTATAAAATCTAGCTCCATTTATTCTGTTTTAAAATTTACTATGCTAATGAACTTTCAGGAAAAGAAAGTAAGTTTGGCCACTTCCAAAATACCTGTTTTAGATGAGTATTAAGTATTGTGAGGTATTAAGTATTCTGATAATAAACATTAATTATACATGTCCATTACATAAAATTCAAACACTGATGAAATGTTTAATTAGGAAAAATAAAAGCTGTGTATAACCCCACCTACCATAAAAGAAATCTTAACATTTTATGTATTTTTCTAGTTTTTCCCCTAACATATTTTAACAAAATATGGTCACATATTGCTTTGTTTTACAAATTTCCTTTACAAAAATTTTAACAATATTTTGGAAAGTTTCATGTGTATTTAGATTGACCCCTTTTTATTAAACAGCTATATTATTAATTTGTATGGATATACTATAATTTGTTTAATTAGTATTCTATTGCTGGATATTTGAGTTTTTCTCAGTTTTTATGAAAATCAGTGCTGCCAGAGGATTCTGAAAAGATGGCATCACTGTAGTATTGCAATCTCTTTGAAATTCCTTGTAAAACATAAAGAGCAAATAGGATAGTAAACCCCAAAATCTATCTACACCAAAATCTAGTAACAACATATTCCCATCAATCACCAAATGTAAGTGGATTAGAACAAATAACCAGCAGCTACAAAATGTATTAAAATTTTCATGGATTCATAAAGGCCCATATTGAGTGCTAATGCAGTATGATTTCTGCCTAGTGTTCTGAATGTCAAAATGAAGAAATACAATGAAGTTCTGGTAAATGATAAAAGTAACCAAGAATCTCTTAAGGTAGCCAAATGCCTTGTCATCTAATTAGGAACATGAAGGGACTTACTATGGCCTTAAGAGAGAATTCAATGCCTTTTGAAAACTAGAGAATTTAAAGGTGGAAACATTTTAAAAATTAGAAATCAGTGAAGGAAATCATCAACAAAAAGTTTGAAAACATTTGCAAATCATAAATCTGATTACAGCTTAATATCCAAAATATATAAAGAACTCAATAACTTAAGAGCACCTCAATGACTTAATAGCAAAAAGACACATGATTTGATTAAAAAATAGCCAGAGGAGCTGAACAGACATTTTCCCATAGAAGATTAATGGATGGCTACAGGTACATGAAAAGGTGTTCAGCATATCATCTGGGAAATACAAATCAAAACCACAATGAGAGGTTCAGTATTTGTGGCACATGGGCTTTAGTAGGATCTTCCTGGGCCAGGAATCAAACTCGTGTCTCCTGCATTGGCAGGCAGATTATTTACCACTGAATCTCCTGGGAAGCTCTAAAGTACATTCTTATTAAAGCTTAGTTCACAAACTCTACAAGGCTACTGAATCTCATGCACATATCTTGATAAATATTCAATACAACATATTTAGAATATTGAGCTATCGAGAGATCGGTTCAAGATGGTGGAGTAAAAGACGTGTGTTCATCTTGTGTGAGAGCACTGCAATCACAACTAGCTGTTGTACAGCCATCAACAGGAAGATGATGAAACACACCAAAAAAATATACCCCACATCCAAAGACAAAAAAGAAGCTGCAATAAGACGGTAGGCAGGGCACAATCACAATAAAATCAAATCCCATACCTGCCTGGTGGACAACCCACAAACTGGAGAACTATAACACAAAGAAGGTATCCCACTATTGTGAAAGTTCTGAGCCCCACGTTAGGCTTCCCAGGCTGGGGATTTGGCAAAGGGACTAGGAATCCCCAGGGAATCTGACTTTGAACGTTAGTGGGATTTGATTGTAGGACTTCCACCGGACCAGGGCAAACAGAGACTCCACTCTTAAAGGGCACAAACAAAATCTTGCACACACCAGGACCCAGGAGAAAGGAGCAGTGACCCCACAGGAAACTTAACCAGACCTACCTGCTAGTGTTGGATGGTCTCTTGTGGAGGTGTTGGTTGGCAGTAGCTTGCTGAGGGGATAGGGGCACTGGCAGCAGCGATCCTGGGAGGTGCCCTTGGTGTAAGCCCTCTTGGAGGTCGCCATTAACCCTATCATAGAGCCTGTAGACTCCACAGCTGGGTTGCCTCAGACTAAAAAACTAACAGAAAGGAGCACAACCTCACCCATGAGTAGACAATTGGATTATAGGTTCACTGAGCATGGCCCTGCCCACCAGAGCAAGACCCAGTTTTTCGCACTGCCAGTCCCTCCATCAGGAAGCTTAAAGAAGCCTCTTTGCCTGATCCACCAAAGATTAAACAAAAGAAACAAGAAGCACTACAATCCTGCAGCTACCAGAACAAAAGTTACATCATGGAAAGTTAATCAAAATGAAAGTACAGAGGATTATATCCCAGATGATAGGACAAGATAAAACCCTAGAGAAACAACTATTAATAAATGAAGTGATAGGCAATCTTCCAGAAAAAAAGACGTCAGAATAATGATACTTACGATAATCCAGGATCCCAGAAAAAGAATGGAGAAGTTACAAGAAATGTTTGCCAAAGACCTAGAAGAACTAAAGAACAAATAAACAGAGATGAAATACACTAGAAATAATAAAGCAGAGAAACAGGCAGAACAGATAAGTGACCTGGAAGACAGAATGTTAGAAATTACTGCTGCAAAACAAAATATAGAAAAAAAGAATGAAAAAAAATGAAGACAGTCTAAGAGTCCTCTAGGATAACACACCAACATTCATATTATAGGGGTCCCAGGAGGAGGAGAGAGAGAGAGAAAGGACCCAAGAAAATATTTGAAGAGGTAATAGCTGAAAACTTCCCTAACATGGAAAAGGAAATAGTTAACCAAGATCAGGAAGCAGAGTCTCAGGAAGGACAAACCCATGGAGAAATATACCAGGACACATAGAAATCAAATTGACAAAAATTAAGGGCAAAGATAAAATATTAAAAGCAACAAGGGGAAAATAACAAATAACATACAAGGAAACTCCCATCAGGTTATCAGCTGATTTCTCAACAGAAACTCTACCAGCCAGAAGGAATGACACATTATATTAAGGCAAGAACCTACAACCAAGCATACTCTGTCCAGCAAGACTCTTGTTCATATTTGACATAGAAATCAAAAGCTTTACAGACAAGCAAAAAATAAGAGAATTCAGCACCACGAAACCAGCTTTCCAACAAATGCTAAAGGAATTTCTCTAGGCAAGAAACACAAAAGAAGGAAAGGACCTAAAAAAAATTACACATCATATTCAATACACCCATTTCATTTAGTTTGTTTTTCAATTTCTCCATTTTTATTTTCTTTCTCAAGTCTCTATCAAGTGTAGTAGAAAAGATTTTGTATACATATATATATATATATAGTGAATGACAGGAAAACCTGGCACGCTGCAGTCCATGGGTTCACAAAGAGTCAGATACAACTGAGTGACTGAACAACAATATATAAATAGTATGCATCATATTAAAATGTTTTAGGAAACTTACAAGTTTCTGCTCAGCTGAAAAAATTATGACGTTTTGGTTCCATTTGTTTGACTAAGTATGAATAGAATGCCAGATATCTAATTTATATTTGCTCAAAATTTTGATATAGTTCCATTTATTCTGGCATTGACTATTATAGCTAAAAATTTAGAAAGCTTATTATTTAGTGGTTTTTTAAAAAAACATTTTGAATGAAGCTTGAAGTTCTAATCTGTTTTTGAGAATGTAAAATACTACGTGGTAAAAAACATAGAAAATTAACATGTGATACAGTATTATTAACTAAAGTACAGATTTCATTCAGATTTCACAAAATTTTATGCTAGTGTCCATTATTTGTTTTCATACCTTACTCAAGATTCTACATTGTATTGAGCAGCTTCAGCTGCATGCAAATTCAAATCTGATAAATGTTCCTTTCATTTTAAAAATTCCATTACAAATATTTTCTAATTTTCCTTGTTATGGCTTCTTAGATACACTCATCATTTAAAAGTGGACATTTAATTTCCAAAAACACAATGTTTCTAAAGTATCTTTGAAAGCAATCTCTCATTTTTATATTAATTTCTCATTTAAATGCTTTCTTCTCTGCAATCACCCTCTGTGTTTTTTCAGTCTTTTAATTGAGACTTTCAAATGACTAAGTCAAAGATCTTTCTTGGTAAATTTCAAATTACAATTGAAAATATGTGGGTTATTTTCAAATATTTTTATATTGATATCTAACATAATTCCACAGTGATAAAAGAACAAACTCTATGATTTCAGTACCTTTAGATCATGAAATTTTTGCACCTGTTTTACATCTCTAGATATGTTCCAGTTTCTACTAATTGATACTCTATGGGAAGTTGAACAGAAATTGTATTCTGCTGTTGTGAGAAAATTGTACAATTCTTAATTATGTTGAATTGGTTCATAGTGCTTTTCTAACATACTATGTCCTCCTATTCTGTCTATTCAATCTATTAATTTTTTGGAGTTTGATATTGAAAGTTCACTGAATATACTAGAAAATAATTGTAATATATTTTGTTGTTAAGTTGTCCAGTTGTGTCTAACTCTTTGTGATCCCATGTACTGTAGCACACCAGGCTTCCCTGTCCTTCACTATCTCTTGGAGTTTGTTCAAACTCATGTCTGTTGAGTCAGTGATGGCATCCAACCATCTCATCCTGTCGACCCCTTCTCCTCCTGCCCTCAATCTTTCCCAGCATCAGGATCCTTTCTGTATGTAACTTTGTTCTGTATTTTCCAAGTCTCCTATAAAAGTGCTACCATACTTACATAACTTTAGGAAAAGAAAAAAATCACAATGAGGTATTACCCCACACCTTTGAGAATGGTGGTTATCAAAAAGAAAAAAAAAATAACAAGTGTTGGTGAAGATGCAGAGAAAAGGGAAGCCTGTGCAATTGTGGTGAAATGTAAATTTGTAGAGCTACTACAGCAAACAGTATTGAGATTCCTCAAAAACTTAAAGCAGAACTACAATATAATTCAGCAATTCTGTTCCTGGGTATAAATCCAAAAAAAACTGCAATCAGGATCTCAAAGAAATATCTTCACTCCATGTTTACTATAGCATTATTCACAATTGCTGAGACATTGAAGAAACTGAAGTGTTGTTTTATCCAACTGATGAATGGATGAAGATAGTGTGGCATATACACAAACACACAGTGGAATATTATTCAGCCATAAAAAAAGAATGAAATCTTGCCATTTTTGACAACATGGATAGACCTTGACAGCATTATTCCAAGTGAAAAAAGTCAGATGGGAAAATATAAAGACCATACAATCTTACTTATATGTGGAATCTAAAAACAAAAACAATATTAAAATGAGCTCATGGATATAGCTAACAAATTGGTAGTTGCCTGAAACAGGGTAAGAGGAAGGGTGTGCAGGCAAAATTGTTGAAGAGGGTCAAAACATATAAATTTCCAGTTTTAAAATGACTGAGTCATAGGGAGGTAATGTACAACTTGGTGACTATAGCTTTGTTGTTCAGTCACTTAGTCATGTCCAGCGCTTTGCAACCTCATGGACTGCAGCACGCCAGGCTTTCCTCTCCTTCACTAACTCCCAGAGTTTGCTCAAACTCATGTCCGTTTAGTCAGTGATGCCATCCAATCATCTCATCCTCTGTCACCCTGTTCCCCTCCTGCCTTCAATCTTTCCCAGCATCAGAGTCTTTTCCAATGAGTTGGCTCTTCGCATCAGGTGGCTGGAGTATTGGATCTTCAGCATCAGTACTTCCAATGAATACTCAGGATTGGTTTCCTTTAGGATTGACTGGTTTGATCTCCTTGCTGTCCAAGAGACTCTCAAGAGTCTTCTCCAGCATCACAGTTCGAAAGCATCAGTTCTTCAACACTTAACTTTCTTTATGGTTTAACTCACATCTGTACATGACTACTGAAAAAACCATTTGACTATATGGACCTTTGTCAGTAAGTGTTGGCAAGGGAGCAAGCATCCAGTTTGGTGTTGCATATTCGAAATTAGCTAGGAGTATGGATCATGTAAGTCCTCATTAAAAGAAAAAAAATGTGTAACTATGAAGAGTACATCATGCGAAATGCTGGGCTGGATGAAGCACAAGCTGGAATCAAGATTGCCAGGAGAAATATCAATAACCTCAGATAAGTAGATGACACCACCCTAATGGCAGAAAGTGAACATGAACTAAAGAGCAGAACCTCTTGATGAAGTTGAAAGAAGAGAGTAAAAAGTCTGGCTTAAAACTCAGCTATCAGAAAACTAAGATCATGGCATCTTGTCCCATAGCTTCATGGCAAATAGATGGGGGGAAATGAAAATAGTGACAGATTTTATTTTCTTGGGCTCAAAAATCACTGCAGCCATAAAATTAAAAAGACACTTGCTCCTTGGTAGAAAAGCTATGACAAACCTAGACAGCATATTAAAAAGCAGAGACATCACTTTGCCAACAAACATCCATATAGTCAAAACTATGGTTTTTTCAGTAGTCATGTATGGATGTGAGAGTTGGACCATAAAGAAGGCTGAGCACCAAAGAATTGAGGCTTTTCAACTGTGGTGCTGGAGAAGACTCTCAAGAGTTCCTTGGACTGCAAGGAGATCCAACCAGTCAATCCTAAAGGAAATCAGTTCTGAATATTCATTAGAAGGACTGATGCTGAAACTGAAGCTCCAAGACTCTGGCCACCTGATGTGGAAAAGACCCTGATGCTGGGAAAGATTGAAGAGAGGAGGAGAAGGGAACAACAGAGGATGAGATGGTTGGATAGCATCACCGACTTGATGGACATGAGTTTAAGCAAGCTCCGGGAGTTGGTGATGGGCAGGGAGGCCTGGCGTGCTGCAGTCCATGGGGTCGCAGAGTCAGATATGACTGACTGAACGGACTGACCACGTATATGTGGAATTAAAAAAAAAAAAACAGTACAAATGATCCTATTTACAAAACACAAATAGAGTCACAGATGTAGAAAACAAACTTACACTTACTGGGGAGAAAGCCAGCAGGTGGGAGAGGAAATAACTGGGAGACTGGAAATGACATGCACACTACTCTATGTGAAATAGATAACTAATACGGACCTACTGTATATAGCACAGGAAACTATTCTCGATACTCCATAATGAGGTATGTGGGAAAATAATCTAAAAAAGAGTGGATATATATACACCTCTAACTGATAGACTTTGTTGTACAGCAGAAATTAACACAACATTGTAATTCAACTATACTCTAATAAAATTTTTTTATTTCTTTATACTATAAGATTAAAAGGCATGTCACACAACTAGGAAAAAATCAGTGTACTTTCGCCGACACCAGGACATATTCTAATGAAATTCTTGGACTTTAATGAAAACAGACAAATGAAATCCTTTGGTCATTTAGGCAAGAAGAATAGGCTCTTATAAAGCAAATAAAATCAGATTATGATTACTTTTTTATAGCATCAATTTATTCCAGTACGAAATATAGAAAGAAATATAGAAAGAAAAGAAAATCTCAACCAAATTCATTCAAAACAACCTATTATTCCCATTAGCCATTCCTGGGAAATCTAAAAGAGAAGGATATTCAGACAACCAAAATAAATGAAGACATATAAATGAAGACCAGTGGTGAGAATTAAAAATTAAAAAAAAAAAAAAAACATTTATTGAAAACCAGTCACAAAAGTCATGAAAGCAGTGACAAAAAGGACAAATCCTGTATGATTCTACTCCCATGAAGTATCAAAAGTAGTCCAACAGAAAGTAGAAAGGTGGTCGCTGAGGCAGAAGGTGGGGGTCTAGTGTTTACTAGACACAGAGTTTCATTTTGTGAGATTAAAATGTTCCTGAGACCTGTTGCAGAACAATGTGACTATACTTAACAATACTGAATTGTATACTTAAAAAGTTAAGATGACAAATTTTAACTTGCATTATTTTTACCACACATAAAAAAAAAAAAAAAACCTAAATGATAGTTGTAGCAGACAGAATGACATGACACAATGTAACTACCAAAAAGTGTTGAAAAAAATTATAAGGGTAAAATAATTACAGTGATTGCCTTACAGATACTGGCTGGAGGTAAAAGGAGTATTACTTCAAATCTGATATTGTAGAAGGATAAAGTGGAAAAGGTGCCAACAGCTAATTCCAGTATTGTTCACAGTAGAGAACCAACAGACAAAACCCCCTTTCTTAGGTGTAAGGGCATGTACATGAAGGTACAGGGAGGGCACAAACAGAACCAGGAAAGGAGCAGTGACCCCCCAAGAGATTGATCCAGACTTGCCCCTGAGTGTCCACGAGTCTCTGATGGAGGCATGGGTCTCTGCTGGCTTGCTGCAGGGTGGGGGCTGAGTGTAGCAGTGCATGCAGGGGACCTTTTGAAGAAGGTAGCCATTATCTTTAGTATCTCCAGCATAGTCTGGCCTCAGGTCAAGTAACAGGCAGGGAACACAGCCCCGTCCTTCAAGAGAAAATTGGATTAAAGACTTACTGAGCATGGCCCTGCCCATCAGAATAAGACCTAGTTTCCCCCTCAGTCAGTCTCTCCCATGAGGAAGCTTCCATAAGACTCTTATCCTTCTCCATCAGAGGGCAGACAGACTGAAAACAACCATCACAGAAAACTAACCAATCTGAACACATGGACCACAGCCTTGTCTAACTCACTGAAACTATGAGCCGTGCCCTGTAGGGCCACCCAAGATGGTGGAGAGTTCTAACAAAATATGGTCCACTGGAGAAGGGAACAGCAAACCACTTCAGCAGTCTTGCCTTGAGAACCCCATGAACAGTATGAAAAGTGAAAAAGATAGGACACTCAAAGATGAACTCCCCATGTTGGTAGGTGCCCAATATGCTACTGGAGAAGAGTGGAGAAGTAACTCCAGAAAGAATGAAGGGATGGAGTCGAAGCAAAAACAACACCTAGTTGTGGATGTGACTGGTAATGGAAGTAAACTCCAATGCTTTAAAGAGCAATATTGTATAGGAACCTGGAATGTTAGATCCATGAATCAAGGCAAATTGGAAGTGGTCAAACAGGAGATGGCAAGAGTGAACATCAACATTTTAGGAATCAGCAAACTAAAATGAACTGGAATGGGTGAAATTAACTCAGATGACTATTATATCTACCATTGAGGGCAAGATCCCTTAGAATAAATGGCGTACCCATCATAGTCAACAAAAGAGTCCGAAATGCAGTACTTGGATGCAATCTCAAAAACGACAGAATGATCACTGAGCATTTCCAAGACACACCATACAATATCACAGTAATCCAAGTATATGTCCCAACTAGTAATGCTGAAGAAGCTGAACTTGAATGGCTCTATGAAGACCTACAAGACCTTCTAGAACTAACACCCCAAAAAGATGTCCTCCTCATTATAGGGGACTGAAAATGCAAAAGTAGGAAGTCAAGAAATACTTGGAGTAACGGGCAAAATTGGCTTTGGAGTACAGAATGAAGCAGGGCAAAGGCTAACAGAGTTTTGCCAAGAGAATGTACTGGTCATAGCAAACACCCTCTTCCAACAACACAAGAGAAGACTCTATGCATGAGCATCAACAGATGGTCAAAACCAAAATCAGATTGATTATATTCCTTGCAGCCAAAGATGGAGAAGCTCTATACACTCAGCAAAAACAAGACCAGGAGCTGTCTGTGGCTCAGATCATAAACTCCTTATTACCAAATTCAGACTTAAATTGAGGAAAGTAGGGAAAACCACTAGACCATTCAGGTTTCACCTAAATCACTGAGAAACCTGTATGCAGGTCAGGAAGCAACAGTGAGAACTGGACATGCAACAACAGACTGGGTCCAATAGGCAAAGGAGTACGTCAAGGCTGTATATTGTCACCCTGCTTATTTAACTTATATGCAGAGTACATCATGAGAAACGCCGGGCTGGATGAAGCACAAGCTGGAATCAAGATTACCGGGAGAAATATCAATAACCTCAGATATGCAGATGACACCACCCTTATGGCAGAAAGTGAGGAGGAACTAAAAAGCCTCTTGATGAAAGTGAAAGAGGAGAGTGAAAAAGTTGGCTTAAAGCTCAACATTCAGAAAACCAAGATCATGGCATCTGGTCCCATCACCTCATGGGAAATAGATGGGGAGACAGTGGAAACAGTGTCAGACTTCATTTTTGGGGGCTCCAAGATCACTGCAGATGGTGACCTAACAGAAGCAGAAATATTAAGAAGAGGTGGCAAGAATACACAGAAGTACTATACAAAAAATATCTTGACAAACCAGATAACCACAATGCTGTGATCACTCACCTAGAGCCAGACATCCTGGAATGCAAAATCAAGTAGGCCTTAGGAAGCATTATGAAAAAAGCTAGTGAAGGTGATGGAATTCCAGTTGAGCTATTTCAAATCCTAAAAGATGATGCTGTGAAAGTGCTACACTCAATATGCCAGCACATTTGGAGAACTCAGCAGTGGCCACAGGACTGGAAAAGGTCAGTTTTCATTCCAATCCCAAAAAAAGGCAATGCCAAAGAATGCTCAAACTACCGTACAATTGCAGTCATCTCACACATTAGCAAAATAATGCTCAAAATTCTCAAAGCCTGGCTTCAACAGTACAAGAACTGTGAACAAGCAGATGTTCAAGCTGGATTTAGAAAAGGCAGAGGAACCAGGGATCAAATTGCCAGCATTTGTTGGATCACCATGAAAGCAACAGAGTTCCAGAAAAAACATCTACTCCTGCTTTATTGACTATGCCAAAGGCTTTGACTGTATGGATCACAACAAACTGTGGAAAATTCTTCAAGAGATGGGAATACCAGACCACCTGAATTGCCTCCTGAGGAATCTGCACACAGGTCAAGAAGCCACAGTTAGAGCTGGACATGGAAAACAGACTGGTTCCAAATAGGGAAAGGAGCACATCACGGCTGTATATTGTCACCCTGCTTATTTAACTTATATGCAGAGTACATCATGCAAAATGCTGGGCTGGATGAAGCACAAGCTGGAATCAAGATTTCCAGGAGAAATATCAATAACCTCAGATATGCAGATGACACCACCCTTATGGCAGAAAATGAAAAAGAAATAAAGAGCTTCTTGAAGAAAATGAAAGTGGAGAGTAAAAAAAGTTGGCTTAAAGCTCAACATTCAGAAAACTAAGATCATGGCATATGGTCCCATCACTTCATGGCAAATGAGGAAACAGTGGAAACAGTGATAGACTTTGTTTTTTTGGGCTCCAAAATCACTGCAGATAGTGACTGCAGTCATGAAATTAAAAGAGGCTTGTTCCTTGGAAGAAAAGTTATGACCCACCTAGACAGCATATTAAAAAAGCAGAGACATTACTTTGCCAACAAAGGTCCGCCTAGTCAAGGCTATGGTTTTTCCAGTGGTCATGTATGGATGTGAGAGTTGGACTATAAAGGAAGCTGAGCTGAAGAACTGATGCTTTTGAACTGTGGTGTTGGAGAAGACTCTCGAGAGTTCCTTGGACTGCAAGGAGATCCAACCAATCCACCCTAAAGGAAATCAGTCCTGAATATTCACTGGAAGGACTGATGCTGAAGCTAAAACTCCAATACTTTGGCCACCTGATGCAAAGAACTGATTCACTGGAAAAGACTCTGATGCTGGGAAAGATTGAAAGTGGGAGGAGAAGGGGATTACAGAGGATGAGATGGTTGGATGGCATCACTGACTCAATGGACATGAGTTTGAGTAAACACAGGAGTTGGTGATAGACAGGGAAACCTGGTGTGCTGCTGTCCATTGGGTTGCAAAGAATCAGACACGACTGAGCGACTGATGTGAACTGAACAGACGTAATACAGAAATGTAAATATCAGAATAAATTTAGAACTTCTTAAGTATTAAAACTTTAGATATATACATTAAGTAAATCAGATCACATAGACTGTGCATGTACACTGAAACAATATGACAGGTGAAGCCTTAACAAATACATCAATAAATAAAACTTAGTTTATCTCATTTACAAAAAGAAAAAGGTTTGGATTATCTAGCGAAGCAAAATCCAATACTACACTGCCTGCAAAATAGATACACATGGTCTCACTCTCTCAGGGAGTGGGTAAAGGAGGGATGGAGGGAGAGGGAAAAGGAGAGATTTTCAGAAAGGTTAAAAATAAAAGGATAAAATGTGGACAAATGCAAATTAAAAAAAAATGAGAGGGTACACTCTTGATATCTGATATGGTAGAATTTAGAATTTTGACCAAAAAAAGAAACAAATAGCACACTTCATACTACTAAAGGATGCAACTCACAATGAAGGTGTAAGGTTATGGAAAATTCCAAACAATACAGCAACAAATTTTCATCAAAAAATTGCAAGAAGAGAGAAAAAGAACTGCTCAATCAAAGGAGACTTTATTATACTTTTCTCAATATAAGACAGATCAATTGGACAAAAACTTAGGGAAAAGAAGACCTAAATGATGTAGGTTAATTAGTAAGGTTAATTACTAATTATGTAGGTTAAGGTTAATTACTAATTATGTAGGTTAATGATGTAGGTAATTAGTAAGTTAACTCTTTTAGATCTCTAATAATATATTTTAAATTCTGATAATGGAGGATATAACTTTCTGCAAATGCTCATGAAAACATTTAGGAAAAATAGCCATATAACATGGAAAATATGACCTTTCTGAAAGCAATAAAATGAGAAATGAATAACAAAAATAATAGGCCTGTCACTTGGAAATTTAAAAACATAGTAGTGATTAATTCTTAGATTAAGTTAAATTACAAAATTTCTTAAAAATAATTAAAATATATCAATATATTTATCAGGAAAATATAGCATTTAATACTTATATTAAAAATACAATTTAAAAAATCAGACATAACTTTAAAAACTTCAGAAACAATAACAAAGCAAATCACCCTCCCCCAAAAAAAGCTGAATGAAAGAATAAAATAAGAGCAGAAATTAGGTTCTAGAAGTTGAAACTATAAAATAAAATCAGTAGAACTACTAAGTCTAAAATTTGGTCATTTGAAGAAAATATCAGCATAAACAAATCAGTAACTAACCTAATCAGTTAATGGGGAAAAGAAGAAATCACAAATACACAAAATCAGATGTGAGAAATGGGGAATAATCACTGAGACAGGAAATTTAAGGTATCATAAGAGACTTTTTTACGTATCTATGCAAATAACTTTGAAGTCTTAGTTGGAATGGTTCATTTCTAAGAAAAGCCACAATTTACCAGACTGAAATGGCAAGTTACCTTAGAAGAAAACAGAAAAACTAAAGGGCTCCCACCACAATAAAACTCCTGGCTCAGATAATTTAATAGGGAAATTCTACCAAACTTGTAAAAAGTCAGATTATTTCAGTGGCTCTTCCAACTTTTCCAGACCACTTTAAAAAAAAGGAAAATTTCAAAATTCTTGTTATGAAGAAAGTAAACTATTGATCTTAACCTAAAGACCATACTGCAGACCATTCTCACTTATAAATATCCTTGATGAAACTAAAATGAAATGTTAGGAAATGGAATTCAGTAGCACATTTAAAAGGTTATAACCAAGTATTTTATTCCCATTTGCAAGACTGGCTTTGCTAGGGAATACATTTATTCTTATTTGTAGAGTTGAGGAATAAAAACTCAATGATCACCTCCACAGACACACAAAAAGGCATTTGACAAAATCAGTTTTCCGCAATTTAACAGATTTAACAGTATGTATGTAAAAATATCACAAGACTTTTTCCCCCTGAGATCAACAAGTGTAAAATTCTTTTGGAACAATGAATAACCAAAATACGCCAGGAAAATCCTACAAAATAACAATGACAAGAACCTGTTCCCACAGACACTGAAAAATACTCTAGAGACTCTATAATTAAAAGTATTATATTAACATCCCAATGGAACAGAGTAGATGATCTACATGGAAATTTAGTATACGATCAAGGCAGCCCAGTGCTACCCTGCTGGGTCAGATGGTAAAGAATTCACCTGCACTGCAGGAGACCTGGATTTGATCCCTGGGTCCGGAAGATCTCCTGGAGAAGGAAATGGCAACCCAATCCAGTATTCCTGCCTGGGAAATCCATAGCAGGCCACAGTCCATAGCATTACAAAGAGTCAGTCAAGACTGAGCAATGCAAAGGCCGTCCAAATCAGTGAGGAAAACATTAACTTAAACATTTTTGTAAATGGAATCTTTATAGCTGACTATTTTAGATTTTTTAAATAATAAAATTGTATTTACTCCTCACACCATAATAAATTCCAGAAGGATGAGGGATTTAAATGTAAACTGTTTAGGCACTAGAATACATGGGTGAAGTCCAGTATAAGCTGGGGAATTGGGGAGACTTTTCCTAAAAATGAGTGGTAGGCCAAATGGGTCCCCCAAAGATTTCCATATCTGAATCCCCAGAACATATGAATACACTCATTGTTGTTTAATAGTTAAGTCGTGTCTGACTCTTCGTGACCCAACGGACTATACTACATCAGGCTCCTCTGTCCATGGGATTTCCCAGGCAAGGATAATGGAATGGGTTGCTATTTCCTTCTCCAGGGGATCTTCTCAACCTAGGGTTCTAACCCAAGACTCCTGCATTGCAGGCAGATTCTTTACCACTGAGCCACCAGGGAAACCCACAGATATGCTATATTATGGTAAAAAAGGAACTTTGCTAATATAATTACATTTGTAGGGAGATTACCAAGATGGGCCCAATCTATCACACTAGCCAGAGGAGTCAGAAAGATGTGATAGTAAGGGAGGACAGAAATATTTCAAGTATGATAGAGACCTGACTTTCTGTTGCTGAAGGAATCCCCATGGAAAGCTCACAAGGAATTCAGGTAACCTCTACAAGCAAAAATGTCCCTTGCTGGTAGCCAGTAAGGAAAGGGAGATCTCAGTGCTATAACCTCAAGGAACTGCATTCAGCCAAAAACCTGAATAAGCTTAGGAGTACAATCTTAACTACAGAAACACCACACAACAGTCTAGCCCAGTTAACTTTATTTCAGTCTCATAGGGCTCTGAGCAAGGGACCTAAGCTGAGCTGCACTGTACCTGGACTTCTGACCTGTGGAACAGTGAGGAAATAGTTGGGTGTTGACTTAAGCCACTCGGTTTGGTGGTGGCTCAGACATGGAAGAATCTGCCTGTAATGTAGGGGACATTAGTTCAATCCCTGGGTTGAGAAGATCATTTGGAGAAGGGAACAACTACCCATTCCAGTATTCTTGCCTGGAGAGTTCCACAGACAGAGGAGCCTGGTGGGCACAGTCCATGGAGTTGCAGAATCAGACATGATTGAGCAACTAACACTTTTACTTTGTTTATGGCAGCAACAGAAAAATCAGTACATTATGTCTCAAAATCTAGAAGTAAGAAGGGTAAATATGATAACCTAAAATTAAAACAGAGGTCAAAAAAACCTCACAGTAACAAAATGTTAAGATATAACAAATAAGGGCAATATTTGTAATGTACATGAATGACATTTTAATTATCTAATATATAAATATCTTCTAAAAATAGGGGGGAAAAAGATGCCCAATTCTAAAAAAGTGGGCCAAAGATATGAACAGAGTTCACAACAAAATAAAACTACCCTGAGATATTTTTCACCCGTTAGATTTCAAAAGTCTGAGAGTACAAAACTGTATAAAGCCTATATAAGAGAATTTAGCAATACCTAATTTACCCGCTGATCCAGAAATCCCATGTCTAGAAATCTAACTCAAAGACCTGGCCAAAAAAGAAGAAAAATGTATAAACATACACACACATGGTAAGATGAATGCAAAAAACTATTACAGCACTATTAAATATCTATTCAAGTGCCTTTTCATTCATAGCTGCAGTCACCATGTGCAGTGACTTGGGAGCCCAAGATCACACTTGCTCCTTGAAAGAAAAGCTATGACAAACCTAGACAGCGTATTACGAAGCAGAGACATTATTTTGCCAACAAAGGTCCATCTAGTCAAAGCTATCATTTTTCTAGTAGTCATGTAGGGATATGAGAGTTGGACCATGAAGAAGGCTGGGCACCGAAGAACTGATGCTTTTGAATTCTGTTGTTAGAGAAGACTCGTGAGAGTCCCTTGCACTGCAAGGAGATCAAACGAGTCAATCATAAAAGAAATTAATCCTGAATATTCATTGGAAGGACTGATGCTGATGCTGAAGCTCCAACACTTTAGCCATCTGAAGAGTGGGAAGAGTAGACTCATTAGAAGACACCCTGATGCTGGGAAAGACTGAAGGCAGGGGGAGGAGAAAACAACAAAGGACGAGATGGTTGGATGGAATGGGCATGAGTTTGAGCAAGCTCTGGGAGATGGTGAAGGAGAGGGAAGCCTGGCATGCTGCAGTCCATGGGGTCGCAAAGAGTCAGACACAACTCAGTGACTGAATAACAACAAAAATATCTATTAAAAGGATACTTGTTGAAAACATGATAGTATGTCCACATAATTGAGAACTGAGCATTCTAGAGAGGATTAAAGAATACACACACATATACATATGCATACAACAGAGTGATCTTCAGGGTCTATTGTGAAAATAAAAAAACAAACAAGTTGGGAAAAGGGTATGCTACCATTTGCCTAAATATATTTTTAACTTTTAATCAAAGGATGACTATTAATTTTTACAATTCTTATTATATATAGAGAAGAAGAAACTAGGAAGCAGGTATAGAATTTAGACTTCCTTGAGCATGTGTTGCTTTATAGGTTAAACTTTGGAACCAAGTAATTTTACATAATTATAAAACAAAAAGTAGTTCTAAAAATGAAACTATCTACCCAATCACTGCCATAAGAAAGAAAGAAAGTGAAATGGTTCAGTCATGTTTGACTCTTTGCCATCCTATGGACTATAACCCACCAGGCTCCTCCATCCATGGGATTTTTCAGGCGAGAATACTGGAGTGGGTTGCCATTTCCTTCTCCAGGGGATCTTCCCAGCTCAGGGATCAAACTTGGGTCTCGCGCATTACAGGCAGACTCTTTACCATCTGAGCCACAGGGAAGTCCCAATCATGGCCATAAAAAAACAAAAATCATAACAAGTGACTTTAAAAACCATAGTGACTGTACATCCTAAATAGATATACCAAAAGGGCAAAAAGAATCTTTCTAAAAACTCTGTGCTTTTGTATTAATCATATCACCCCATGGCAGTAATGTAGGTAATGAGAATCCAATAGTCACACATATCAGTTCAGTTCAGTTCAGTTCAGTTGCTCAGTCGTGTCCGACTCTTTGCGACCCCTTAAATCATAGCACGCCAGGCCTCCCTGTCCATCACAAACTCCAGGACTCTACTCAAACCCACATCTATCGAGTCGGTGGTGCCATCCAGCCAACTCATCCTCTATCGTCCCCTTCTCCTCCTGCCCACAATCCCTCCCAGTATCAGGGTCTTTTCCAATGAGTCAGCTCTTCCCATGAGGTGGCCAAAGTATTGGAGTTTCAGCTTCAGCATCAGTCCTTCCAGTGAACACCCAGGACTGATCTCCTTTAGGATGGACTGGTTGGATCTCCTTGCAGTCCAAGGGACTCTCTCAAGAGTCTTCTCCAACACCACAGTTCAAAAGCATCAATTCTTCGGCGCTCAGCTTTCCATACAGTCTAACTCTCACATCCACACATGACCACTGGAAAAACCATAGCCTTGACCAGGCGGACCTTTGTTGGCAAAGTAATGTCTCTGCTTTTTAATATGCTATCTAGGTTGGTTATAACTTTCCTTCCAATGAGTAAGCACCTTTAATTTCATGGCTGCAATCACTATCTGCAGTGATTTTGGAGCCCCAAAAATAAAGTCAGCCACTGTTTCCACTGTTTCCCCATCTATTTCCCATGAAGTGATGGGACCAGATGCCATGATCTTAGTTTTCTGAATGTTAAGCTTTAAGCCAACTTCTTCACTCTCCTCTTTCACTTTCATCAAGTAGTTTCATCATAGTTCTTCTTCACTTTCTGCCATATGGGTGGTGTCATCTGCATATCTGAGGTTATTGATATTTCTCCTGGCAATCTTAACTCCAGCTTGTATTTCTTCCAGCCCAGCGTTTCTCATGATGTACTGTGCATATAAATTAAATAAACAGGGTCACAATATATAGCCTTGACGTACTCCTTTTCCTATTTGGAACCAGTCTGTTGTTCCATGTCCAGTTCTAACTGTTGCTTCCTGACCTGCATACAGATTTCCCAAGAGGCAGGTCAGGTGGTCTGGTATTCCCATCTCTTGAAGAATTTTCCACAGTTTATTGTGATCCACACAGTCAAAGGCTTTGGCATAGTCAATAAAGCAAAAATAGATGTTTTTCTGGAACTCTCATGCTTTCTCGATGATCCAGCAGATGTTGGAAATTTGATCTCTGGTTCCTCTGCCTTTTCTAAAACCAGCTTGAACATCTGGAAGTTCACAGTTCATGTATTGCTGAAGCCTGGCTTGGAGAATTTTGAGTATTACTTTACTAGCATGTGAGATGAGTACAATTGTGTGGTAGTTTGAGCATCCTTTGGCATTGCCTTTCTTTGGGATTGGAATGAAAACTGACCTTTTCCAGTCCTGTGGCCACTGCTGAGTTTTCCAAATGGGCTGGCATATTGAGTGCAGCACTTTCACAGCATCATCTTTCAGGATTTGAAATAGCTCAACTGGAATTTCATCACCTCCACTAGCTTTGTTCATAGTCATGCTTTCTAAGGCCCACTTAATTTCACATTCCAGGATGTCTGGCTCTAGGTGAGTGGTCACACCATTGTGACTATCTGGGTCATGAAGATCTTTTTTGTACAGTTCTTCTATGTATTCTTGCCACCTCTTCTTAATATCATCTGCGTCTGTTAGGTCTATAGCATTTCTGTCCTTTGTCAAACCCATCTTTGTGTGAAATGTTCCCTTGGTATCTCTAATTTTCTTGAAGAGATCTCTAGTCTTTCCCATTCTGTTGTTTTCCTCTATTTCTTTGCATTGATTGCTGAGGAAGGCTTTCTTATCTCTCCTGGCTATTCTTTGGAACTCTGCATTCAAATGGGTATATCTTTACTTTTCTCCTTTGCTTTTCACGTCTTTTCTTTTCACAGATATTTGTAAGGCCTCTTCAGACAGCCATTTTGCCTTTTTGCATTTCTTTTCCATGGGGATGGTCTTGATCCCTGTCTCCTGTACAATGTCACGAACCTCTGTCCATAGTTCATCAGGCTCTCTATCAGATCTAGTCCCTTAAATCTATTTCTCATTTCCACTGTATAGTCATAAGGGATTTGATTTATGTCATACCTGAATGGTCTATGGGTTTTCCCTACTTTCTTCAGTTTAAGTCTGAATTTGGCAATAAGGAGTTCATGATCTGAGCCACAGTCAGCTCCCGGTCTTGTTTTTGCTGACTGTATAGAGCTTCTCCATCTTTGGCTGCAAAGAAAATAATCAATCTGATTTCGGTGTTGACCACATTTCTATGTATAGAGTCTTCTCTTGTGTTGCTGGAAGAGGGTGTTTGCTATGACCAGTGCGTTCTCTTGGCAGAACTCTATCAGCCTTTGCCCTGCTTCATTCCGTACTCCAAGGCCTAATTTCCTTGTTACACCAGGTGTTTTTTTACTTTCTACTTTTGCATTCCAGTCCCCTATAATGAAAAGGACATCTTTTTTTGGTGTTAGTGATAAAGGTCTTTAGGTCTTCACAGAACCATTCAACTTCAGCTTCTTCAGCGTTACTAGTTGGGGCATAGGCTTGGATTACCATGATATTGAATGGTTTGCCTTGGAAATGAACAGAGATCTTTCTGTCATTTTTGAGATTGCATCCAAGTACTGCATTTCAGACTCTTTTGTTGACTATGATGGCTACTCCATTTCTTCTAAGGGATTCCTGCCCACAGTAGTAGATATAATGGTCATCTGAGTTAAATTCACCCATTCCAGTCCACTTTAGTTCACTGATTCCTAGAATGTCGACATTCACTCTTGCCATCTCTTGTTTGACCACTTCCAATTTGCCTTGACTCATGGACCGAATATTCCAGGTTCTTATGCAATATTGCTGTTTACAGCATCGGATCTTGCTTCTATCACCAGTCCCATCCACAACTGGGTATTGTTTTTGCTTTGGCTCCATCCCTTCATTCTTTCTGGAGTTATTTCTCCACTGATCTCCAGTAGCATGTTGGGCACCTACCAACTGGGGGTGTTCGTCTTTTATTATCCTATCTTTTTGCCTTTTCATACTGTTCATGGGGTTCTCAAGGCAAGAATGCTGAAGCGGTCTGCCATTTCCTTCTCAGTGGACCACATTCTGTCAGACCTCTCCACCATGACCCGTCCGTCTTGTGTGCCCCCCCATGGCAAGGCTTAGTTTCACTGAGTTAGACAATGTGTGACAAAGTCACACATATAGTGGAGAATAAAAGTAAATGAACAGTAAGAGCTAGAATCTTCAACATAGTAGAATGAAGATATAAATATAGTAACATTGATGAATCACTGTAGGCCTATACGGAATTGACAATATAAGTATAAACTAGTGATGCAGTTTATATTTTAAAAAATTTAAAAAAACCCAACACATTATAAAACAACTATACTCCAACAAAAAAATTTTTTTAATTAAAAAACAAAACCAAACCTTTATCCTGGTTGTATCATTGAAAGTTTCTAGAGACAATACCATTCCTAAATCAAAAGGCACTACTGACCAGGTTGTGGTTCCTGAATACCACTTTTCCCATTAAAAGGATTGAGAAGTTCTTGGCAAGAAAGTCAGTTCCTATTCTGTAGCTGGAAATGTTTAAGATGATCCTGGAACACTTTTTCAGAGCAGAATGCAAGGACTGTATCAAGGACTAATGGTAGGGTCATTTATAAAAGACATAAAACTAAGTTGAATAGAGTCCCACTGGCTAAAATTGCAGTAACTTGAGCATCATTAAGAATAGTCACTGTATTGGATCAGAACATATCATATGTTAAAAGTCAAATGACAAAATTAGAACATAATTATTTTGCAAACTCTGATGAATTAACAGACACAGTCACCATCCCCGACTACTAACCTTATGAAAAGAAAGAACCAAAAGTTATGTATCTTGTGATGGAAGGGCGTAACATTGTATATGAGGAAGTCTTAATCTCCTTTCCCTCCAAATAAATAATGAAAGTCTAATCAAGTCCCAATACCTAACTACTAATTTATAAGAAAATACAGGGGTCAGCAGAACATGTTAAATCACCCCCAAAAGATTCAATCAACAAAATCCAGGTTCTGGGAAACTCTGTGGGACAAATGACCCAATTTTTTAAATGTGCAAGAAGAGGGAATTCTAAATTCTAAAGAGTCTTTCAGAAATTTACAAACCAAACTCAATCAGTGGACCTCATTTGGCTGTTAATTCAAACACAGCCACTTAAAATATATATATAACAACTAGCTAACCAGGTTAAATACTGACTGGATATTTAACGATTTTATTTCTGTAGAGGTTTGATTGAGTTATGTTTAAGAGGAAGAAGCCCTTATCTCTTAAGAGATATGTTATAAAATATCTCAAATAAAATCACCTGTCTGGGATTTGCTTCAAAATAATCCAGTGGGCAGGATGTGAAAGTAGCTGGAGGTGTAGAAGAAATAAGGTTGACCATAAATTGCTAAGTGCTAGATGATGGACAACTAACTTAGAGATTCATTACAGTATTCTGATTTCAGACATGTTGAAATTTCATAATAAAACGTGTGTGTTTTTAATAAGTCGGCATAAAAATCTTTGTAAATATCTTTGTGCATGTTATGCTATTGTTTATAAAGGATAAATTTCAAGATACAGGATTTCCAGGGTAGAAAAGAGTATGAAAATTTTTATTTCTATAGAGACTGAAAAACTTCTCTTTAAAAAGGATTTATTTAACAACAATACACAATTAACAATGTGCAAGATGCTCACTTCTACACACCCTCATTAACAATATGAAAAATGACCTACCTAAGACCAGATGGTATGGCCTAGAATAAAGCTCATATAATGATCAATAATTATCATTTTGCCTTTGTTAGTGGAACAGTTTTTAAATTTGCATTTTTAAAACTTTGAATAAAAAGTCTACCCTCTACCAGTTATTTTAAAAATCTAGTTACAAGTTAATAAAAGTTTATGGAATAAGTGAAAATAGGTTTCCATTAATTTTAACTCAAAAATCAGAGTAACGAATCCTTGAAATTTGAAGACTATTAGTAAATCATTTGGGAGAAGGCAATGGCAACCCACTCCAGTACTCTTGCCTGGAAAATCCCATGAATGGAGGAGCCTGGTAGGCTGTAGTCCATGGGGTCGCTAAGAATCGGGCACGACTGAGCGACTTCACTTTCACTTTTCACTTTCATGCATTGGAGAAGGAAATGGCAACCCACTCCAGTGTTCTTGCCTGGAGAATCCCAGGGACAGAGGAGCCTAGTGGGCTGCCGTCTGTGGGGTCGCACAAAGTCGAACACGACTGAAGCGACTTAGCAGCAGCAGCAGCAGTAAATCATTTAATAAATCATACTTAAACAGGACTTCAACTTTACATATTTTACCACCCTCATATTTCATTGTAAGCTTATCATACATTTTTGAGGAAATGTATAGAAATAGGGCTTCCCAGGTGGCGCCAGTGGTAAAGAACCCACCTGCCAATGCAGGAGACATATGAGGCGCGGGTTTGATTCCTGAGTCAGGAAGATCCCCTAGAGGAGGGCACAGCAACCCACTCCAGGCTTCTTGATGGAGAATCCCACAGACAAAGGAGTCTGGCAGGCCATAATCCATGGGGTCGCAAAGAGTCAAACACAATTGAAGTGACTTGGACGTAGCACATATGGAAATAGAATAATGATTACTAGTATCTCACCACTAAATTTCAGTTTTCAAAAACAAACTGATTACCAAGTGAAATATAATAAACAATAGATATTATAATAAATAATAGAGATTCTTGATATTCACTAGAATTTCTAACCTGGGACGAACACTGAAAAACAAAATTTGATCTTGGTTAATGAGATTTATTTTCGCACCAAATCACTCTAGAATAGACTGATTCAAGTAACTGCCATATGATACACTTTGATAACATATGTACACTGAAACTCAACCATCAATCAATACACAGTAAAAATAACTGAAAATTAAAGTTCTTATAAAGTACTTTAATCTCAATATATCTACATCACCCCAAAGAATGACCTAATCAAATCCCTATGCTTATACAGAGGAGGTGACAAATAGATTCAAGGGATTAGATCTGGTAGACAGAGTGCCTGAAGAACTATGGACAGAGGTTTGCAACACTGTACAGGAGGCAATGATGAAAATCATTCGAAAGAAAAAGAAATGCAAGAAGGCAAAGTGGTTGTCTGAGGAGGTCTTACAAATAGCTGAGAAAAAGAGACGTGAAAGGGAAAGATATACTCAACTGACTTCAGAGTTTCAGAGAAGGGCAAGGAGAGATCAGAAAGCCTTCTTAACTGAACAATGCAAAGAAATAGAGGAAAACTATAGAATGGGAAAGACTAGAGATCTCTTCAAGAAAACTGGAGCTATCAAGGGAACTTTTCATGAAAAGATGGGCACAATCAAAGACAGAAACAGCAAAGACCTAACAGAAGCAGAAGAGATTAAGAAGAGATGCCAAGAAGACACAGAAGAATTGTACACAAAAAGTTTTAATGACCCAGAAAACCATAATGGTGTGGTCACTCACCTAGAGCAAGACATCCTGAAATGTGAAGTCAACTGGGACTTAGGAAGCATTACAACAAACAAAGCTAGTGGAGGTGACAGAATTCCAGCCGAGCTATTTCTAATACTTAAATATGATGCTGCTAAAGTGCTGCACCCAATATGCCAGCAAATTTTGGAAAACTCAGCAGTGGCCACAGGACTAGAAAAGGTCAGTTTTCATTCTGACCCTAAAGAAAGGCAATGCCAAAGAATGTTTAAACTACCATACAATCACACTCATTTCACATGCTAGCAAGATAATGCTCAAAATCCTTCAAGCTAGGCTTTAGTAGTATGTGAACCAAGAACTTCCAGATGTGCAAGGTGGATTTAGAAAATGGAGAAAAACTGAGATCAAATTGCCAACATCCAATGGACCATAGAAAAAGCAAGGGGATTCCAGAAAGACATCTACTTATGCTTCATTGACTATGCTAAAGCCTTTGACTGTGTGGATCACAATAAACTGTGGAAAATTCTTAGAGATAGGAATACCAGATCACCTTACCTGTCTCCTGAGAAACCTGTATGAAGGTCAAGAAGCAATAGATAGAACTGGACATGGAACAACAGACTGGTTCAAAATTGGGAAAGGAGTACATCAAGGCTGTATACTGTCACCCTGTTTATTTAACTTCTATGCGGAATACATCATGCAAAATGCCAGGCTGGATGAATCACAAGCTGGAATCAAGATTGCTGGGACAAATATCAACAACTTCAGATGTGCAGATGATACCACTCTAAAGGCAGAAAGCAAAGAGGAATTTATAAACCTCTTGATGAGGGGGAAAGAGGAGATGGAAAAAGCTGACTTAAAACTCAACATTCAAAAACTAATCATGGCATCTGGTTCCATCACTTCATGGCAAATAGAAGGGAAAAAAGTAGATGCAGTGATAAGTAAAGCAGCCTAAGATCCTGGGCTCCAAAATCACTGTGGACGGTGACTATAGTCATGAAATTAAAAGACGCTTGCTCCTTGAAAGAAAAGCTATGACAAACCTAGACAGCATATTAACAAGCAGTGGCACCACTTTTCCAACAAAGGTGAAGCAAAGTGAAAAGTCTCTCAGTCGAGTCTGAGTCTTTGTGACCCCATGGGCTATAAACTCCATGGAATTCTCCAGGCCAGAATACTGGAGTGGGTAGCCTTTCCCTTCTCCAGGGGATCTTCCCAACCCAGGGATCAAACCAGGGTCTCCTGCATTGCAGGAGGATTCTTTACCAACTGAGCTATCAGGGATAATCAAAGCTATTGTTTTTTCAGTAGTCATGTACAGATATGAGAATTGGAGATAAAGTACACTGAGCACTGATGAATTGATGCTTTCAAACTGTGATGCTGAAGAAGATTCTTCAGAGTCTCTTGGACAGCAAGCAGATCAAACCAGTCAATCCTAAAGGAAATCAACCCTTAATATTCAATGGAAGGACTGACACTGAAGCTGAAACTCCAATACTCTGGCCATCTGATGTGAAGAGCCACCTCACTGGAAAAGACCCTGATGCTTGGAAAGAGTGAAAGCAAAAGGAGAAGGGGGCAACAGAGGGTGAGAATGTTGGATGGCATCATCAACTCATGCTTAAACATGACTTTAAGCAATCTCCAGGAGCTAGTGAAGGACAGGAAAGCCTAGTGTGCTGCAGTCCATGGGGTAACAGAGTTGGACATGACATAGGAACTGAACAACAGCAGCAACAAATGAGTTGTTATTAATTATTTCTGTAGAGGCACATCAACTTATATCTAAGGTCTCAAGCAATGACATCCAAAAATTCCATGTTAAAAGAACAAACTTTACTCACAGATATGATGATAAGACATTATTTTTTTAACTTTTTATTTTATATTGGAATATAGTTAATTAACAAGGTTGTGTTAGTTTCAGGTGTATAGCAAAGTGATCCAATTATACATATACTTTTACCATTTATGCTTACATATTTTTCTAATGAAAACAATAACTGTTCAACAAAATATGTACTGTATCTATTATACCAGAGGGCATGACTTTCATAGAGATCATTTGCATTGAAATTACTGAGAATGGTGTTGGACCTCATTAACATTAACCCTAAAGGATAAGCTGCTTATGCTCACCTCTTTTACATTTCTTGGCTCTTTCCTCCTGCTGTTTCTTAAATTTGATACACTGATGATGCCTGATCATCGTAACACTTCTCATATTATCACCTTAGGTTCTTGCACTTTTCCAGCTCTAAAAAATACAAACAATTATTTTTCTTAAGAACATGGTAAACGTATTTGAAAGGACAAGAAAAACTGAACTTGATGGTGGGAAAAATGTCATCAAAATGTTTTTAAGACTAGAATAATCCTGTAACACATATGAGTATTTGATAATGAAATTATAATATGTGGTTTTCTCAAACTGTCAATATCACAGATTTAGAAATTAGTAACAGATTTTTGTTCAGCTAATGCATTTTTTTTTTTTTTTTAATGTTTGGGTTCCCTGGTGGCTCACAGGGTAAAGGAAGCATCTGCCTGCAATGCAGGAGACCCGGGTTCAATCCCTGGATCGGGAAGATCCCCTGGAGAAAGAAATGGCAATCTACTCCAGTATTCTTGCCTGGAGAAACCTATGGACAAAGGAGCCTGTTAGGCTACAGTCCACAGGGCCGCAAAGAGTCAGACAAGACTGAGCGACTTCACTTTCCTTCTAATGCTTTTACTAAAAGTCCCGTTCAGTTTAGTCCAGTTGCTCAGTCGTGTCCGACTCTTTGCGACCCCATGAATCGCAGCACGACAGGCCTCCCTGTCCATCACCAACTCCCGGAGTTTACTCAAACTCATGCCCATCGAGTCGGTGATGCCATCCAGCCATCTCATCCTCTGTCATCCCCTTCTCCTCCTGCCTCCAATCCCTCCCAGCATCAGGGTCTTTTCCAATGAGTCAGCTCTTCGCATGAGGTGGCCAGAGTATTGGAGTTTCAGCTTCAGCATCAGTCCTTCCAATGAACACCCAGGACTGATCTCCTTTAGGATGGACTGGTTGGATCTCCTTGCAGTCCAAGGGACTCTCAAGAGTCTTCTCCAACACCACAGTTTAAAAGCATCAATTCTTCGGTGCTCAGCTTTCTTTATAGTCCAACTCTCACATCCATACATGACCACTGGAAAAACCATAGCCTTGACCAGATGGACCTCTGTTGGCAAAATAATGTCTCTGCTTTTTAATATGCTGTCTAGGTTGGTCATAACTTTTCTTCCAAGGAGTAAGCGTGTTTCAATTTCATGGCTGCAGTCACCATCTGCAGTGATTTTGGAGCCAAAAAAAATAAAGTCTGACACTGTTTCCACTGTCTCCCCATCTATTTCCCATGAAGTGATGGGACCAGATGCCATGATCTCAGTTTTCTGAATGTTAAAGTAGAAGTCATTAAATAAAATTTCCAAGTTTGTATCATAGGACCATGACAAGTGTCAGTCTTCCATTTAACTATCAAGACTGACAAAAGCCACCTTCTGATATTTTATCCTCACTTCATAAATACTTTTGGATCATAAAACTGTATATCATTGCTAATAAAACTTACCAACAAAGCAGCTCTGTAATGTTGCTTTTTAAAAAGTTTCATTTTAAAAAGGCAAAATCAATCATTCAATTTAAATATAAAATGTCAAATTAGTAGAGTAAGGTGCTAGGAAGTCAAGAAACACCTGAAGTAACAGGCAAATTTGGCCTTGGAGTACAGAATGAAGCAGGGAAAAGGCTAATAGAGTTTTGCCAAGAGAATGCACTGGTCATAGCACACCCTCTTCCAACAACACAAGAGACACATGGACATCACCAGATGTTCAACACCGAAATCAGATTGATTATATTCTTTGCAGCCAAAGATGGAGAAGCTCTATACACTCAGCAAAAACAAGACCAGGCTCAGATCATGAATTCCTCATTGCCAAATTCAGACTTAAATTGAAGAAAGTGAGGAAAACCACTAGACCATCCAGGTATGACCTAAATCAAATTCCTTATGATTATACAGTGGAAGTGAGAAATAGATTTAAGGGACCAGATCTGATAGACAAGAGTGCCTGATGAACTATGGATGGAGGTTTATGACAATGTACAGGAGACAGGAATCAAGACCATCCCCAAGAAAAAGAAATGCAAAAAAACAAAACGGGTGTCTGAGGAGGACTTACAAATAGCTGTGAAAAGAAGAGAGGCCAAAAGCAAAGGAGAAAAGGAAAGATATATCCATTTGAATGCATAGTTCCAAAGAATAGCAAGGAGAGATAAGAAAGCCTTCTTCAGTGATCAGTGCAAAGAAATAGAGGAAAACAATAGATTGGGAAACACCAGAGCTCTCTTTAAGAAAATTAGAGATACCAAGGGAACGTTTCACAAAAAGATGGACTCAAACAGGATAGAAATGGTATGGACCTAACAGAAACAGAAGATATTAAGAAGAGGTGGCAAGAATACACAGAAGTACTAAACAAAAAAGATCTTGACAAACCAGATAATCACAATGGTGTGATCACTTACCTAGAGCCAGACATCCTGGAATGCAAAATCAAGTAGGCCTTAGGAAGCATCACTACGAACAAAGCTAGTGGAGGTGATGGAATTCCAGTTGAGCTATTTCAAATCCTGAAAGATGATGCTGTGAAAGTGCTACACTCAATATGCCAGCACATTTGGAAAACTCAGCAGTGGCCACAGGACTGGAAAAGGTCAGTTTTCATTCCAATCCCAAAGAAAGGCAATGCCAAAGGATGCTCAAACTACCACACGATTGCACTCATCTTACACGCTAGTAAAGTAATGTTCAAAATTCTCCAAGCCAGACTTCAACAGTGAACTTCCAGATGTTCAAGCTGGTTTTAGAAAAGGCAGAGGAACCAGAGACCAAATTGCCAACATCCGCTGGATCATCAAAAAAGCAAGAGAGTTCCAAAAAAACATCTATCTGCTTTATTGACTGTGCCAAAGCCTCTGACTGTGTGGATCGCAATAAACTGTGGAAAATTCTTCAAGAGATGGGAATACCAGACCACCTGACCTGCCTCTTAGGAAATCTGTATGCAGGTCAGGAAGCAATAGCTAGAACTGGACATGGAACAACAGACTGGTTCCATATAGGAAAAGGAGTACGTCAAGGCTATATATTGTTACCCTGCTTGTTTAACTTACATGCAGAGGACATCATGAGAAACGCTGGGCTGGATGAAGTACAAGCTGGAATCAAAATTGCCGGGAGAAATATCATAACCTCAGATATGCAGATGACACCACCCATATGGCAAAAAGTGAAGAATTAAAGAGCCTCTTGATGAAAGTGAAAGAGGAGAGTGAAAAAGTTGGCTTAAAGCTCAACATTCAGAAAACTATGGCATCCAGCCCCATCACTTCATGGCAAATAGATGTGGAACCAGTGGCTGACTCTTTTTGGGGTGGCTCTAAAATCACTGCAGATGGTGACTGCAGCCACGAAATTAATTTCAGCATATGTGCTGCCGAAGCGAGCACAGCCATGAAATTAAAAGACGCTTACTCCTTGGAAGGAGAGTTATGACCAATTTAGATAGCATATTAAAAAGTAGAGACATTACTTTGCCAACAAAGGTCTATCTAGTCAAGGCTATGGTTTTTCCAGTAGTCATGTATGGATGTGAGAGTTGAACTATAAAGAAAGATGAGTGCTGAAGAATTGATGCTTTTAAACTGTGGTGTTGGAGAAGACTCTTGAGAGTCCCTTGGACTGCAAGGAGATCCAACCAGTCCATCCTAAAGAAGATCAGTCCTGAGTGTTCATTGAAAGGACTGATGTTGAAGCTGAAACTCCAATACTTTGGCCACCTGATGCAAAGAGCTGACTCATTTGATAAGACCCTGATGCTGGGAAAGATTGAAGGCAGGAGGAGAAGGGGATGACAGAGGATGAGATGGCTGGATGGCATCACCGACTCGATGGACAAGAGTTTGGGTAAACTTCATGAGTTGCTGATGGACAAGGAGGCCTGGCATGCTGCGGTCCATGGGGTCATAAAGAGTTGGACACAACTGAGCGACTGAACTGAAGGTGTTAAAATGCAAATAGTTCAGTTACTTTTTAATATTTTTTGTTTTTTGGTTTATTTCCTATGATTTGCCTTTTTTTTTTTTTGAGATTGCTGACTGAAGTTCTAGATCAACAGAGAATTCCCAATTGAGACAGATAGATAGGTAAAATAATTATCTTCTAAGAACAAAGCTGATTTTAAAAAGAAACCAAAAACCTAACATTTCTTAAAGGATTATGATGTTTGATGGCTTCCTAAAATTTTGTTTAGAAAATGCATATGAAGAATTCTTGTAAACAGCTTACTGGGTCTGGGTCTATGTCCTTATAACTTACAAGGCTTTATAGTATAATTGTTCTGTAAATAGCAGCATTTTTTTTTTTTTATTAGTTGGAGGCTAATTACTTTACAATATTGTAGTGGTTTTCGTCATACATTGACATGAATCAGCCATGGAATTACAGGTATTCCCCATCCTGATCCTCCCTCCTGCCTCCCTCTCTACCCGATCCCTCTGGGTCTTCCCAGTGCACCAGGCCCGAGCACTTGTCTCATGCATTCAACCTGGGCTGGTGATCTGTTTCACCCTAGATAATATACATGTTTTGATGCTGTTCTCTTGAAACATCCCACCCTCGCCTTCTCCCACAGAGTCCAAAAGTCTGTGTTATCAGCATTTTCTATATCTTGTGCAGTGTACACAAAGAAGCCATCAAATGGTTTATCTTGTACTTATCAACTTGTTTATTTTTATACCTCCAAGAAGCTGTATATTTTTTTTGCAAGAGCAGCTGCTACTCTGTAAATATTTTAATGGCTTCTGTTAAGTAGCACTGTCAGTTTAAGACTTTCATTCTTCCACATGATCGCACATCTTATAATGTATTTTACCCTGAAAATCCTTTGAGATTTTAGACTGGAAAGGATATATATTTTTTTAAAGCACAAGGCCAACAAAAGAATAGAGTTAAAGAATAATGTGTAAGATCATCAGGGAAATAGTGCCATTTATTTCATAGACAAATGAACAGCAGTAAGTTCTCTTAGCTCACTTCTTTTGATTCAGGCAGTTTGTGGATAGTTATATTACCTGTAAAGCCCAAAATGACTTCCCTGTGGCTCCGATGGTAAAAGCATCTGCCTACAAAGCAGGAGACCCAGGTTCGATCCCTGAATTGGGAAGATCCTCTGGAGAAGGAAATGGCAACCCACTCCAGTACTCTCGCCTGGAAAATCCCATGGTCGGAGGAGCCTGTTGGGCTACAGTTCATGGGATCACAAAGAGTCGGACACAACTGAGCGACTTCACTTCAAAGCCCAAAATATTTGCTAATGAAAGAATTTTGCTTAGTTTTGCTCTAGAACAAAAGGGGAAATATCTCCTTACTCTTTTTTCTTTAATCTTTTTCCTTTTCTTGTCTTTTATACTGTTTTCTTGTTCTTACACATGTGCCTTCAGACCCAGGATAAAATTACAATATCAAATTTCATTTCACATCAAGACAGAAAACTGAAAAGCCCAGGAGATGACAGTTCTCATCTATGACTTTAATTCTCTGTGATCTTAGACAATTTATTTAGTCTCTTTCAGCATGTATTTCCTCATGTATTCAACAAAAATGCTAAATAAGATAGTCTCTAAAATATTTTCTCACTTTGAAGTCCATGAAGCTGAAGGATAAAAAGGAACACAACTGAGTGTCTAAGAAGGCATGTGAATGCCTATGGGAGTATAAGCCTGATGATAACCAGAACAGATACTTAGCTTCAGTGTTGAGGAAATAATAGGGTATGATGGAGCCTGTGGTATGAATTGGAGTATGTCTATCCCACTAAAGTGGGCAACAGCTATTCTTATTCAGCAGATTTCTGCTGTTAAGAAATGGAGGTCAGATTTTGCCAGATCTTATGATTTTTCAAAAAGTCAGAACTCTGTACTTAGAAAATAATTTTACTGACATACCATTGATTTATAACATTATGTGACTCATGTACAACATATTTCTATTCCTGTTTACCCTACAATCTACTCAACACCAAGAATTTAGTTTCCATCTGTCACCACACAGGTAAATCCCCTTTACCCGTTTCACGTTTCCCCCTACTGCCCTCCGTCTCTGGTAACCATAATTATTCTCTGTATCTATTACATACATGTTTGTTTTTGTTTGGCTTGTTCATTCATTTTGGGCTTTTTTTGTGTTTATTAGTTTTTTTTTTAATATTCCATATATGAGTGAAATCTTATGGTATCTGTCTCTCTCCATCTGACTGGCTTCACTTAGCTCAGCTACCATAGTCAGAGGGCCTGGATTGCAGGCACATAATCTGCTGTTCCCTCAGTTCCACCTCCTCTGTGTAGTCCTATCTATGAGCTATGTGACAAATAATTTAAAATAAGTGTCATAAGGGTGATAAACAACCTAAAAGAGAACAGATAAAGCTATACAAACTCAAGAAAACAATGCATGAATAAAATGATAATATCTGCAGAGACAGACACTATTAAAAACAAGAGCAACAATTCTGGAGTTGAAAAATGGAGCTGAAAATTTCCATTTCACATTTTCAAGGAAAATTTTCATACCACAATGGAACTGAAAAATTCACTTGAGATTAAAAAACAGAGTTGACTGGGCAAAAGAATCACAAACCTTGAATATAAGTCACTAGAAATCAACAAGTAAAAGCGAAGAGATAAAAAAATGCAAAAAAGTGAAGAGTGTCTAAAAGATTTCTGAGACATCATCAAAGAGGCCTAGAAGGAATTGAGGGAGTCCTAGAAGGAATACACATACACAAAGAGAGCTTATTGAGGGAATAAAGGCTGAAAATTTTCCAAATCTGAACAAAGAAATGGATATACAAACTGTAGAAGATCAACGACCTCCAACTAGTACAAACAGAGACACCAACATTACAGTCAAACTGTTGAAAGTCAAAGACAAAAAGAGAATCTTAAAAATAGCAATAGAAAATGGCTCATCACATGCAGAGTGCCTCAGTAAGATTATGAACAGATTTCCTAGAAGAAAACCTTGTAGGTCAGAAGGTAATGGGGATGATATATTCAAAGTAATGAAAGAAAAAACTGTCAACCATGATTATTGTATCCTTCAGGACCATGCTCCAAAACCAAAATAGTAGACCAGATCAAGGTAGCAGAGCAGGAGAACATGGAGCTCACCTCCCCTGACAAACATCAAAAATACGCCTATGTGTGGAACAATTCTCATGGAAAACTAACTGGAAACTGGCACGAGAACTTCTATACAATCAAAAATACAAGAAAGATTTCTATTTAACTAGGTAGGATGGAGAAAAGACATAAGGTCATGACTTTTGCCCCTGGAAGAGCTCTGTAAAGAACAGAAAGTATGCATAGATAGATTCTCATCATGGCGAGCAAGCTGGTCAAGCCACAGACTGGGCTACAGGAAGGTTTCCCTTGTTTGCTGGGACGGATGAACCCCTGGGACAGATGGAAGGGGTTGAGAAGCCTAGACATTACTCAAAAAAGTGCACACATGCTGGCCTGCCAACAACCACAGTGGAGAGAATTTTGCACTGGTCAAGTCACCTTGCCACTCTCCCCACTCTGAGTAGGGTGAAAACCCTGATCCCACTCACTCCCCACCACAACTTGGCACAAAATCTGGGCCAGCCAACCTGGGGGAAAAGACTCAGTCTAGCTATGCAGAGACAACAGGGTGCTCACCATGAAGTTCACTTCCCCTGACAAACACACAAAAAATATGCCTATGTGTGGAACAATTCTCATGGAAAACAACTGGAAACTGGCAGGAGACGTGGGGTGCCTGGATATGCCTGGGGTAGGGCAGTAGCAACCATTGTCAATATTTATTCAGGTGGTGCTGAGAACCAGCATGACTTGGTTCCCACTCCTGGCCAAGCTACCAGCTGAGTAAGTGCTCATACCATGCCACAATTTTGCACTAGATCTGGGATGAAACTAACAGGGGAAGGGATGCAACATTGGGCTGCATCTGAGCAGTGCTATGGATGCCTACCCAGGTGGTACATCAGTTGTATGTGAGCACATGGCCTCACTTGCTTCAGCACTCCCCTCCTCTGGGACAGAGTATGCACTAAAGAGGAACAGTACTGGATCAAGCCCAACACTCAGGGCTTTTACTCCAGCAACTGGGGAGCAGACCCCACCCCTGACATGAAGGTGACAGCCATGGAGCAGAGAGCAAGTCCCACCTCACAACCTACACAGACTAGATATTCCAACACCAAGCAAATCCCCTATCAAGGTGATACTGAACAGTACACCCCGAGGAAAGTGTGGCTGGCATCCATACCAAAACCAGCCTTGTATCAAAAACAGTGTACACACAGTCTACACAAGCATGCTCTCACATAAAACCTCACATAAGACAGAGAAATTTAATTAAATGAAAAGGCAAAAAGACTACTCCCTATTAAAAGGACAAAAAAGATACCCTGGAATAATAAATAATAAAACAAAGCCTATCATCATACAAGACCTCAAGTTCAAAAGGTGCCAATAAAAATGTAACTGGGGACTTCCCACATGGTCCAGTAGCTAAGAATTCATAATCCCAATTCAGGGAGCCCAGGTTCGACCCCTGGTCAGGGAACTTGATCCCCACATGCTGCAACTAAAAACCCACGTGCTGCAATGATGACTGAAGAACCCAGATGCCACAGCCAAGATCCAGTACAGCCAAATAAATGAGTCAATAAATATTTTTAAAGTACAACTAAATTACAAAAGATTATCAATATAAATACTGCAACTGTAACAAGAAACTAGTAACTATAAAGATTAACCTATCAAAAATAGGAAATTCAACTTCTGAGATAAAATGCAAGCTAGAAGCAGTGAAGAGCCAACTAAGTTACACAGAAAAATCAATGAGTGATCTGGAAGACAGAACAATGAAAATCACTGAAGCAGAACAGCAGACATAATAACAAAAAAAGGAAAAAGAAAACAACCTACAAGCTCTATGATATGATATGATTTAAAAAAAAAAAAAAAAGCCAACCTGTACATAATAAGGGCTCCAGAAGAAGACAAAGAGAAGGGGATTGAAAAGGGATTTGAAGAAATTATGACAGAAAACTTCCCAAACCTAAAGAAGGAAACAAATATCTGGTACAGAAAGAACATAAGGACATATCTTAAATAAGATAAACCCAAAGAGACCCACACTAAGATATAATTAAAATGGCAAAAGTTGAAGAGAGGATTCTAAAAGCAGTAAGAGAAAAGCAAAGAGTTACTTACAAATTTTTTTCTCATTTTCCTTGTCGTGGCTTCTTAGATATACCCATCATTTAAAAGTGGAAATTTACTGTCCAGTTTGCAATTCCTACATTAGTAATATCAGTTCAGACAATGAACAAAGAATATTACAACTAAAGCTTTATAAAAAGAAAGTGGACATTTAATTTCCAAATATGTGGGTTTTTTTAAGTATCCTTGATATTAAACTCTCTCTTAAATGCTTTCTTCTCTGCAATCACCTTCTGTGTATTTTTCAGTCTCTTAACTTTATTGAGGCTTTCCATGGCTAAGTCAAAGATCTCTCTTGGTAAATGTCACACTGCACTTGAAAATATGTGCGTTATTTTCAAATTGCTTTCAATATTGATTTCTAACATATTTCCACAGTGATAAGAGAATAGACTCTATGAGTTCAATACCTCTAGACCATGAAAAATATGCACTTTGTTTTACATCTCTGGATATGTTCCAGTGTCTACTGGTTCATAGTCTGTGGGAACTTGAATAGGATTTGTATCCTGTTGTTGTGTGAAAACTGTATAAGTCTTAATTATGTTGAATTTGCTCATAGTGTTTCTCAGGTCTACTATATCCTTCTACTTTTCTGTCTATTCATTCTATTAATTTTTGAGTTTGAAATGGAAACGTCAACTAAATATCTTATCTACTTAAAAAACAGTTGTATAGTGGAAGAATATATAATTTTATTTGGTATTTTCCAAGTCTCCTGCAAATGTGTTATCATACTTTCATAACTTAAAAAAGAAAAAAAAAAAGAAGAATAGTTACCTGCAAGGGAACCTCCTAGAGGCTATCAGTGGATTTCTCTGCAGAAACATTACAGGCTAAAAGGGAGTGGCATGATATATTCAAAGTCTTGAAAAGAAAAAAAACAACTGCAAACTAGGGTCCTCTACCAAGCAAGATTATGATTTAGAATAGGAGGAGAGATAAAGATTTTCTTGGACAAGCAAAAACTAAAAGAATTCAGCAATACTAAACCTAACCTAAAAGAAATACTGAAGCATCTTCTCTAAATAGAAAAGCAAGAATATATAGGAAAGGAAAATCACAAAAGGCAAGCAACTTTCTGAAAGGATTGAAGATCACTTAAATAAGCCAGTACATAATTAAAAAACAAACCAAAAAATGTAAAAGTGATTATAGCTATTAAACACTAAAAGGCTAACAGTAAAGATGTACAATAGGACATCTAAATCTACATCTAAACAAAATGAAGGGGAGGGGAGTAAAAAACATAAATCTTGAAATATACCTTGGAACTTAATGACTATCAGTTTAAAGCAGGTAGAAATAGTTATTGGTAAACATACAGGAACCCCACAGTAACTACAGGTCAAAAATCTTACCACAGATCCACAAAAACATGAAGAAAGGAACGCAAGCACACAACAAAAGAAAATCCTCAAACCACCAAGCAAAAACAAAAAGAAATGAACAAAGAACACAAAACAATTGAAAACCAAGAATAAAATGACAATAAGTCTATACCTACCAATAATTATTTTAACACATCATTGACCAGAGACATAATAATGATTTTTGTTGCTCAAACTTTACTGACCACGGATAATACGTTTTTAGAGAGTGATACAATTAACATCACCATTCAAAGTTCTTAAAGCTTAAAATTGATCACGGGTTAATTACACAACTTATGATTGTCATTATCATTTACATTTTGCTCCCTTAGGTTTTTGTTCCAACCTTATGTATATTATAAATGCAAACTGATTACTGTAAAATTTTCAAAACTGATGCATCAGAAAATTTCTCATTTCTAACTTCCAAACTCATTCTATGAGGCCACCATCACCCTAATTCCAAAACCAGACAAAGATGCCACAAAAAAATAAAACTACAGGCCAATATCACTGATGAACATAGATGCAAAAACCCTTAACAAAATTCTGACAAACAGAATCCAACAACATATTAAAAAGATCGTACATCAAGACCAAGTGGGCTTTATCCCAGGAATGCAAGGATTCTTCAATATCTGCAAATCAATCAATGTAATACACCACATTAACAAATTGAAAGATAAAAACCATATGATTACCTCAATAGATGCAGGAAAAGCCGTTGACAAAATTCAACATCCATTTATGATAAAAACCCTCCAGAAAGCAGGAATAGAAGGAACATACCTCAACATAATAAAAGCTATATATGACAAACCCACAGCAAACATTATCCTCAATGGTGAAAAATTGAAAGCATTTCCCCTAAAATCAGGAACAAGACAAGGGTGCCCACTCTCACCACTACTATTCAAAATAGTTTTGGAATTTTTGGCCACAGCAATCACAGCAGAAAGAGAAATAAAAGGAATCTAGACAGGAAAAGAAGACATAAAATTCTCACTGTTTGCAGATGACATGATCCTCTACATAGAAAACCCTAAAGACTCTACCAGAAAATTACTAGACCTGATCAATGAATATAGTAAAGTTGCAGGATATAAAATTAACACACAGAAATCCCTTGCATTCCTATACACTAACAATGAGAAAACAGAAACAGAAATTAAGGAAACAATACCATTCACCACTGCAACAAAAAGAATAAAATACTTAGGAATATATCTACCTAAAGAAACAAAAGACCTATATATAGAAAATTATAAAACACTGATGAAAGAAATCAAAGAGGACACAAATAGATGGAGAAATATACCGTGTTCATGGATTGGAATAATCAATATTGTCAAAATGAGTATACTACCCAAAGCAATCTATAGATTCAATGCAATCCCTATCAAGCTACCAACGGTATTCTTCACAGAACTAGAACAAATAATTTCACAATTTGTATGGAAATACAGAAAACCTTGAATAGCCAAAGCAATCTTCCGAAAGAAGAATGGAACTGGAGGAATCAACCTGCCTGACTTCAGGCTCTACTACAAAGCCACAGTCATCAAGACAGTATGGTACTGGCATAAAGACAGGAATATAGATCAATGGCACAAAATAGAAAGCCCAGAGATAAATCCACGCACCTATGGTCACCTTATCTTCGACAAAGGAGGCAAGAATATACAATGGAGAAAAGACAACCTCTTTAACAAGTGGTGCTGGGAAAACTGGTCAACCATTTGTGAAAGAATGAAGCTAGAACACTTTCTAATATCATACACAAAAAGAAACTCAAAATGGATTAAAGATCTAAATGCAAGACCAGAAACTATAAAACTCCTAGAGGAGAACAGAGGCAAAACACTCTCTGACATAAATCACAGCAAGATCCTCTATGACCCACCTCCCAGAATATTGGAAATAAAAGCAAAACTAAACAAATGGGACCTAATGAAACTTAAAAGCTTTTGCACAACAAAGGAAACTATGAGCAAGGTGAAAAGACAGCCTTCAGAATGGGAGAAAATAATAGCAAATGAAGAAACAGATAAAGAATCTCAAAAATATACAAGCAACTCCTGCAGCTCAATTCCAGAAAAATAAATGACCCAATCAAAAAATGGGCCAAAGATCTAAACAGACATTTCTCCAAAGAAGACACACAGATGGCTAACAAACACATGAAAAGATGCTCAACATCACTCATTATCAGAGAAATGCAAATCAAAACCTCAATGAGGTACCATTTCACGCCAGTCAGAATGGCTGCTACCCAAAAGTCTACAAGCAATAAATGCTGGAGAGGGTGTGGAGAATAGTGAACCCTCTTACACTGTTGGTGGGAATGCAAACTAGTACAGTCACTATGGAGAACAGTGTGGAGATTCCTTAAAAAACTGGAAATAGAACTGCCATATGAGCCAGCAATCCCACTCCTGGGCATACACACCAAGGAAACCAGATCTGAAAGAGACATGTGCACCCCAATGTTCATCACAGCACTGTTTATAATAGCCAGGACATGGAAGCAACCTAGATGCCCATCAGCAGATGAATGGATAAGAAAGCTGTGGTACACATACACAATGGAATATTACTCAGCCATTAAAAAGAATTCATTTGAATCAGTTCTAATGAGATGGATGAAACTGGAGCCTTTTATACAGAGTGAAGTAAGCCAGAAAGATAAAGACCAATACAGTATACTAACACATATATATGGAATTTAGAAAGATGGTAATGATAACCCTATATGCAAAACAGAAAAAGAGACACAGATGTACAGAACAGACTTTTAGACTCTGTGGGAGAAGGCGAGGGTGGGATGTTCAGAGAGAACAGCATTGAAACAAGTATACTATCAAGGGTGAAACAGATCACCAGCCCAGGTTGGATGCATGAGACAAGTGCTCGGGCCTGGTGCACTGGGAAGACCAAGAGGGATGGGATGGGGAGCGAGGCGGGAGGGGGGATCGGGATGGGGAACACATGTAAATCCATGGCTGATTCATATCAATGTATGGCAAAAACCACTACAATATTGTAAAGTTATTAGCCTCCAACTAATAAAAATAAATGGAAAAAAAAAATAAAGCCACGTAAAAGACAGTCAAAAAAAAAGAAGAAAGAAAGAAAATTTCTCATTTCTAAAAGAACTGACCACAAATATAAACCTTGTTGACTACTGGGTAAAATAAAACAATGTATTCTAAAGGAAATACTACTCACAGGACTAACTAAGAAATGCTGCCAGAAAGTGTAGAGTCTGCTCTTCAGGGGAAAGCAAAGTGAAACATGGTATATTTGTAACAGATGTTCTGTTCCCCTGCATAGAGTTGCCTGTTATATTGCCTACCACGCTAACAAGATATTAGAAAGCTTTGGGAAGAGATGTAGGAAGTTTCCAATAAACACATTAAGTGAAAGAAAAGTGGATACTTACCCAAACAAGGCTGCTTCAGTATTCATTTACGTAACAAATCACTGGCCTCAGGCATTCGTTTCTGCAAAAACCCTCCAATCAATAATGTGTTTAATGTTCATGAACTAAATGCTCTGATCACAGACACAGACTGGCTATGGATTAAAAACAAGAACTTGCAGTATACTGACTACCTGAGACTTACTTCAGGACAAAGATACACAAAGACTGAAAGTGAGGAGATGGAAAAATATATTTCAGGCAAATGATAACAAGAAAGTGAAAGTATCAATACACATGTCAGACAAAATTAGACTTTAAAACAAAAGCCATAAAGAAAGAAAAGGACATCATATAATGATAAAGGGATGAACACATGAAGTGGATATTAGACTTGGTAACATACAGCAGCATCTGAATATATTCTTAAAATATAATAACTGACTTAAAGGGAGAATGGATAAAAACATAATAATAGTACGAGACTTTAACACCCCACAAACATCAATGGACAGATTTTCTAAACAGAAAATCAGTAAAGCAACAGAAGTTCCAAATGACACAATAGACCAGTTGGACTTAATTGATATCTACAGGACACTACCAGAAAGATTAGAATACACGTTCTTTCCAGGCACACAAGGAACATTCTAGATAGACCACAAACTAGGCCACAAAACAAGCCTCAACAAATTTACGTTGAAAGAAAATATATCAAGCATTTTTTCTGACCATGATGGTATGAATCTAGGAATCAACTACAGAAAGAAAAACAGAAAAAACACAAAAATGTGGAGAAAAAATGTGGAAAAAAAATTCAATAGGTCAACAATAAAATTAAGAGAAATCAGAAAATACTTTGAGAAAAATGAAAATGAAAACATAGCTACAATATCTCTAGATGCAACAAAAGCAGCTTGAGGAGAGTTCATAGTGATACAGTCCTTTCTCAAGAACCAAGAAAAATCTCAAATAAATAACCTAATCTATCACCTGAAAGAATTAGAAAAAGAAAAAAACTAAGCTGCAAGTCAGCAAAAGGAAAGTAATAAGAAAAATAAGAGAACAAATAAAATATCAATAAAACCAAGGGTTTGTTTTTTAAAAGGATAAAACTGACAAACCTTTACCTAAAAAGGGAGAGGACCTAAATGAAATAAGAAATAACAGAGGAGAAACAACAACTTGTATTATAGAAATACAAAAAGAGTGAAAGAGTAACATGCACAGTTATATGTCAAGAAATCAGACACCCTAGAAGAAATGGACAAATCTTTAGAAACATGTAGCTTGTCAAGACTGAGTCAAAAAAAAAAAAAAAGATAATTTGAAAAGACCAATCACTATATGCAAAATAGAATCTGTAATAATAAAAACTCCCTGTAGGTCCAGTGGTTAGGACTCAGCATTTTCACTGCCATGCCCAGGGTTCTATCCCTGGCCAGGGAACTAAGATCCTGCAGCCTGTGTGACTGGCATGGCCAAAAAAAAAAAAAAAAAAAAACTCCAAGACTGAGCAGCTTCACTGGGGCATTCCACCAAACATAGAAAGCAAAATGTAAATCTATCCTTCTAACCTACTCCAAAAAACTGAAGAGGAGGAAAGCTTTCCAAACTCATTCTCCAAGTTCATCATTACCTTGATACCAAACCAGACAGAAAACACTACAAAAAAAAAAAAAAAAAAAGGACAGGACAGTATCTTTGATGAATATAGATGCAAAAATCCACATCTAAAGATAAGTAAATTGAATCTATATTCATCAAAGATGCTGAAGGAAAACGGGTGAAACCTAAATCTTATGATTTTATTAGATAAATCTCTCGAGGCAAAAGAAATAAAAGAAAAATAAACAAACAGGACCTAGTCAAATTTATAAGCTTTTGCACAGCAACAGAATTCATTAAAAAAAAAAATGAAACAATAACCTATAAACCCAAAGTATTTGCAAATGACAAATACTGTCACCACCAGAGGGTCAATGTTAAAAACATAAATCAGGCCATATTAAAAAATAAAAAACTGACAAGCAAATCAAAAAATGGGTAAGAAACCAAAAAGATCTTAACAAACCAGATAACCACGATGTCGTGATCACTCACCTAGAGCCAGACATCCTGGAATGTAAAGTCAAGTGGGCATGAGGAAGCATCACTATGAACAAATCTAGTGGAGGTAATGGAATTCCAGTTAAGCTATTTCAAATCCTAAAAGATGATGCTGTGAAAGTGCTGCACTTAATATGCCAGCACATTTGGAAAACTCAGCAGTGGCCACAGGACTGGAAAAGGTCAGTTTTCATTCCAATCCCAAAGAAAGGCAATCCTAAAGAATGCTCAAACTACCGCACAATTGCACTCATCTCACACGCTAGTAAAGTGATGCTTAAAATTCTCCAAGCCAGCCTTCAGCAATACGTGAACCGTGAACTTCCAGATGTTCCAGCTGATTTTAGAAAAGGCAGAGGAACCAGAGATCAAATTGCCAACATCCGCTGGATCATCAAAAAAGCAAGAGAGTTTCAGAAAAAAACATCTATTTCTGCTTTATTGACTATGCCAAAGCCTTTGACTGTGTGGATCACAATAAACTGTGGAAAATTCTTCAAGAGATGGGAATACCAGACCACCTGACCTGCCTCTTGAGAAACCTGTATGCAGGTCAGGAAGCAACAATTAGAACTGGACATGGAACAACAGACTGGTTCCAAATAGGAAAAGGAGCACGTCAAGGCTGTATATGGTCACCCTGCTTATTTAACTTATATGCAGAGTACATCATGAGAAACGCTGGGCTGGAGGAAGCACAAACTGGAGTCAAGATTGCTGGGAGAAATATCAATAACCTCAGATATGCAGATGACACCACCCTTATGGCAGAAAGTAAAGACGAACTAAAGAGCCTCTTGATGAAAGTGAAAGAGGAGAGTGAAAAAGTTGGCTTAAAACTCAACATTCAGAAAACTAAGATCATAGCATCTGGTCCCATCACTTCATGGGAAATAGATGGTGAAATAGTGGAAACAGTGGCTGACTTTATTTTTGGGGCTCCAAAATCACTGCAGATGGTGATTGCAGCCATGAAATTAAAAGATGCTTACTCCCTGGAAGGAAAATTATGACCAACCTAGACAGCATATTAAAAAGCAGAGACATTATTTTGACAACAAAGGTCCATCTAGTCAAGGCTATGGTTTTTCCAGTGGTCATGTATGGATGTGAGAGTTGGACTGTGAAGAAAGCTGAGTGCTGAAGAATTGATGCTTTTGAACTGTGGTGTTGGAGAAGACTCTTGAGAGTCCCTTGGACTTCAAGGAGATCCAACCAGTCCATCCTAAACGAGATCAGTCCTGGGTGTTCATTGGAAGGACTGATGCTGAAGCTGAAACTCCCGTACTTTGGCCACCTCATGCGAAGAGTTGACTCATTGGAAAACACCCTGATGCTGGGAAAGATTGAGGGCAGGAGGAGAAGGGGATGACAGAAGATGAGATGTTTGATAGCATCACCGACTCTATGGACATGGGTTTGGGTGGATTCTGGGAGTTGGTGATGGACAGGGAGGCCTGGCATGCTGCAGTTCATGGGGTCTCAAAGAGTGGGACACGACTGAGTGACTGAACTGAACTGAGCTGAAAAATACTAAAAGCAACAAGGGAAAAGTGACAAGTAACATACAAGGGAACTCCTACCAGGTTTTCAGCTGATTTCTTAACATAAACACTACAAGCCAGAAGGAAACAGCATGATATACTTTAAGTGATGAAAGGGTAGAACCTATATAACCAAGAATACTCTACCCAGCAAGACTCTCATTCAGATTTGATGGAGAAATCAACAGGTTTACAGACAGGCAAAAGTTGAGAGAATTCAGCACCACCAAATCAGCTTTCCAACAAATGCTAAAGGAACTTCTCTAGGCAGGAAACACAAGACAAGCAAAAGACCTACAGAAAATAAACCCAAAACAATTAAGAAAATGGTAATATGATCTTTTGATAATTATCAAATGATCAAATTAATAATTAAAATATCATTACTTTATATTGATAATTACTTTAAATTTAAATGTATTAAATGCACCAACCAAAAGAGTAGACTGGCTGAGCAGATGAAAACATGTGCATATATGCACTTTCACTTACCAAATCAATCTGCTTGACCCCACAAACTACAAGTATTTATTTATACTGTTAGGTCAATAATTTTTCCATTATGGCTTGCAATCATTTTTCCATTATTTTTTATCTGGCTATTGATTGTGAAAACTGATACACTGACACTATTGTGATCACATTAACTATTACTCACTTAATACCTCTGTATCATAACTGGTGGACAGAAAAGTAACAGAATTTTGTAGCACCAAAATTACCATTTAGCAGAAAAACCTGTAACCACTTTTTAAAATACAGATGCTACCTGAATTATCTTGAAATTTTTTGAAAAATACAAATTCCCAGATATTGCTTTTCCCCAAAGCTCCAGATATTTTTCTAATGAGCAACCATGTTTAAAAACAACTGGACTACATGATGATCTTTTACTTTTATCTAGTCTGTTTCACTTTCTCTATTTCATATTCTATGCTCCCATTTCAATTACTTTGTTTTCCGATTTCTCCATCTCCTTTTATGTTCTTTATCAAGCCTTTATCAAGCATAGTATTGAAAAGCTTTTGTATACATATACATAAATAGTATGTGTAATATATATCTTAGAAAATTTATGGAGGTTTGCTTAACTAAAAATTTATGACATTGTGACTCCACTTGTTTGCTTTAGTGTGAATAGAATGATAGATTTTTAATTTAAACAAATAGATATGCAACAAGCAACAAAGATTTACTGTATAGCATAGGGAACTACAGATAGTATCTTATATTACAGTAATAATCTATAATGGAAAATGACCTTAAAAATAATATATGTGCATATATGTATAACTGCATCACCTTGCTGTGCACCTGAAACACTGTAAGTCAACTATGCTTCAAGAAAATATATATATTATGAAATTTAAAAAATAACCAGAAGATAACAAGTGTTGGTAAGGATGTAGAGAAACTGAAACCCTTGTGACCCTTGTGCATTGTTGGTGGGATTGTAAAATGGTGCAACCACAATAAAAACCATTTGGTAGTTCCTCAAAAAATTAAATATAGAACTTACATATGATCCAGGAAACCCACTTATATATGTACATATCCAAGGAAATTGTATTCAGGGTATCAAAAATACATCTGCAGACCCACCATGTTCATAGCAGCATTATTCACAATAACCAGGAAGTGGAAATAGAACCGAGAAACAAAATATGGTATATACATACAGTGGAATATTACCCTTAAAAAGGAAGAAAATCCTGTCACATGCTACAGTATGGATGATCCATGAGGACATTATGCTAACTGAAATATGCCAGTTACATAACCAATACTGCATGATACTACTTACATGATGCATTTTAAGCAGTTACATTTATAGGGAACAAGGTAAAATGGTGCTGGAGGAAGGCAAAAATAGGGAGTGTTTAACAGATTCTCAGGATCAGTTTTGCAAGATCTGGATATCTGTTGCACAATAATGTGAATATACTTAAATACTACTGAACTGTACACTTAAAAAATGCTCAACACGGTAAAAATTATGTGTTTACTATTTTTACAATTAAAAATTTTTTTCAATAAAGAAGAATATATACAGATACACTACAGTTCTAAGAGCTGTTAGTTTTTAACAAGGTTTATGTGTTTCAAGATATATTTTTCACACGTCATTATATTTCAAATGATTTTTTTCAAGCAATGTTGTATCAAATATGCCAACATTAAAGTGTTCTCTATTCATCTCTATGATGTGGGAACAGCAAACTCTACAGACATTTTAAAATTCTTACTAGGAATAAATGTTGGAAAAAAGATTTTTCTTTCTGTTTTCAAATTGTGTTCTACATGTGAGAGAGTAAAATAAAAAATTCCGTACAAGTTTCCAATATAATAGTATATTCTAGTTAATCGGTAAACAACCAAAAACCAGAATATTTGATTACTAAAATGCTATTTTAAAACACCATGAATTACAAGTTATAAATGAATTTTTAAAATCTGAATTAAAAAAAATTCAGTTATCAAACTACCCTGACTGAGCTAAGTCTAAGAAAAACGCAAGACGTCGGGAACCATGACTACAAGATTTCCATTGTGTGTTTCACTGGGATATGTGAAAATTTTCCTTTATCTGTGCCTATGAACAAGTTCAGAAATTACATTTGTATTTGACTCATATTTTAATTCTTTTTTAACAAAACCCCTGGGGCCTTTGGACAAATGGGATATGCTAAATGAAGGTTTTATTGCCCTATCTTTAGCACCTCATGCTAAAGGTGCTAAAGACACATTTACAGATAACCTCCCTCCTTATTGTTCAATCCACAGACATATTATTCAACAAAGAACACGGAATGTCTCTGCTGACAGGTAAGCTATGCTAAACTGAGAAAATTTCTCTATAAAGGAAAAGTATTTAGTATTAAACAATGGAAATATTCTTTGTTTAAAAGCAAACTAACAGTTAAGCAAGGAAATTACAAAATGTCAAAGGAAAAACTATGCATTTTCTCACAGCCAGGATTCTGCAGCAGTTTTGTCATGGAAGAGCAGGCATGAGGAGGCAGAAATGAATATGAAAAGTACACTGTTAGAATGAATGTTACTCCAGGACAAATGAAATTACTATAATATATTAAATTCTATTTGTATTCTGTTGCTAAGTTTTAGTATCATTATAATATTAAAATATTCTTAGAATATTTACTTAGCATTAGGATTCTATATGTTTATACTTATGCAAGCTTGCTATTTGTTTTTGAAATATGATAAATGATCATTTAACTATCCAGCTTGCTGCATTGGGTTATTGAGAAAACAAGAAAGAATACAAGTGAAATCAAAAACACTGGACAAAGTAATAGTATTATTTATAATGATAATTATAATATTAATTATAACAATGATAATGCTTTGAATTAAGGTTAAAAACCTTTTGGCGTAAAAGGCCAGATAGTATAGGCTTTGTGGGCCATGTAGACTCTTGCAACTACTGAACTTTGGCACTGTAATATGAACGCAGCCACAGACAATATACAAATGATTGAGAGTGGCTGTGTTACAATAAAACTTTATTTACAAAAATAGGTGAGTCAAAGGCACTCAGTCATGTTCAACTCTTTGCAACCCCATGGACTGTAAAGCCCATGGAATTCTCCATGCCAAAATACTGGAGTGGGTAGCCATTCCCTTCTTCAGGGAGTCTTCCCAACCCAGGGTTCGAACTCAGGCCTCCTACATCACAGGTGGATTCTTTACCAGCTGAGTCACCAGGAAGCACGCAAAAACAGGTAGTGGACAGGATTTGGCTCTTTGTCTTTAGTTTGTACACCTGCTCTTGAGGATTCCAATTATATACAATAATTATGACAAGGCCACACGTTTCATACATATATCTTATATATGTGAATATAAGCTATGATATGTGATACATGAAATATGATATATATTTCATATTTACCAACTGTACCTATATACTTTTAACACCCTTGAGAAAAATGCCTCAAATTACAACTATATAACTGATCTACAAGGCCACCAGGAGTTCGAGAAATGAGGCACTGGGATTTTTTCCCATTTTTTACACTTATTTTGAAATTTGGACATTCTCTGTCTTCAAGTTAGGCCAAATGTATAGTTTTCATGTAGTTTCACTTCTCTCATGAGGTTCAATCCTCCCTCCCTTTCCTATGCTCTGTATCATTTATAGAGGAAGTACTGGGAGGTAAAAATGAAGACAGCCTCTATTATCTTCAGCCACCTGGAAGTCCTACTATGTCTTTACTTACTTTTTAAAAAACTATTTTACCAAGGCTTAATTTATATGTACCATAAAATTCACCCATTTTAAGTATAAAATTCAGTGATGTTTGGTAAATTTATAAAGTTGTGCAACTACAACAGTGTAGTTTTAGAATATCTCGATCACCCCAAATAGGTTCCGTGTGCCAATTTACAAAAAAGTTTCCACTCCCATCTCACCCCTGAGCCAGTCATTGGTCTGCTTTCTGGCTCTCAATTCAGTTCAGTCGCTCAGTCTAGTCCTACTCTTTGCGACCCCATGGACTGCAGCATGCCAGGCTTCCCTGTTCACCACAAACGCCCGGAGTTTACTAAAACTTACGACAACTGAGTCGGTGATGCCATCCAGCCATCTCATCCTCTGTCGTCCCCTTCTCCCCCCACCTTCAATCTTTTCCAGCATCAGAGTCTTTTCCAGTAGCTATGTATGAATGTGAAAGTTGGACTATAAAGAAAGTTGAGCACTGAAGAATTGATGCTTTTGATCTGTGGTGTTGGAAAAGACTCGAGAGTCCCTTTGACTGCAAGGAGATCCAACCAGTCCATCTTAAAGGTAATCAGGCCTAAATATTCCTTGGAAAGACTGATGCTGAAGCTGAAACTCCAATACTTTGGCCACCTGATGTGAAGAACTGATTGACTGGAAAAGGCTTCATTACTCAAGAGCTTTTGTGTAGCAGAGTTTCATTAAAGTATAAAAAGGGACAGAGAAAACTTCTGACATAGACATCAGAAAGAGGATGGAGGATGCCCCCACTCACTAGTCTTATTAAGGCCTTATATACTTTTACCAGACCCACTCCCACAACATATGTTTTAAGATAACAGGATTAGTCAGAAAGTTCCTGTTAAGGAGAAACATATCCTCAAGCAAGATAGACTGTTGTTACATACATAATATAGAGCTTGAGGAAAAACATACCCTTGAGCCATTACCTCTGGGCTTAAAGAAAAAACCTTTTATGTGACTAAGAGGAAGGAATGTAGGGAAAAAATTGTCCTTTTCTCCTCCTGGAGAGCCTTGGACCCCTTTCTCCTTCTCAAGGACCCTGGACCCCTTCCTCCCTGAGGGGCCCAGACTCCTTATCAACCTACCTAAGGATCAGCTCTCTCATTTTTCCAGTAGTCATGTGTGGATGTGAGAGTTGGACTATAAAGAAAGCTGAGCACCAAACAAAAGATGCTTTTGAACTGTGGTGTTGGAGAAGACTCTTGAGATTCCCTTGGACTACAAGGAGATCCAAGCAGTCAATCCTTAAGGAAATCAGTCCTGAATATTCATTGGAAGGGCTGATGCTGAACCTGAAACTCCAATACTTTGGCCACCTGATGCAAAGAACTGACTCAATGGATAAGACCTTGATGCTGGGAAAGATTGAAGGCAGGAGGGGAAAGCGACAAGAGAGGATTGAGATAGTTGGATGGCATCACTGATTCGATGGACACGAATTTGAGTAAGCTCTGAGAGTTGGTGATTGGCAGGGAATCCTAGTGTGCTGCAGTTCATGGGGTCGCAAAGAGTCGGACATGACTGAGCGACTGACCTGAACTGAACTTACTTTAATGACCAACAATTCTGAATATTTTCATATGGCTATTAGCCATTAGTACACCTTCTCTGGTGAAATACTTATAAAAAAACATACATGCATTTTTCACTGGGTTGTCTCCTTATTACTGAATTACAAAATTTCTTTATATAGTCTGAATGTAAGTCCTTTATCAGATAAGTGATTTGCAAATATTTTCTCCCAGTCTGTGGCTTGCCATTTCATTTTCTTAACAATGGCTTTTGAAGTACTTTTATAACCTAAGAATCCCCCAATTTTTGCTTATGTTTGGTTTCAGAAGTTCTACAGTTTTAGTTCTTAAATGTAAGTCCATTCTGAGTTAATTTTCACATATTATGTGATGTAAGAATCTAACTTCATCGTTTTCTACACAGAAATCCAATTTCCCTAGCATCATTTGTGAAAAAGACTCCTTTCGCCCTCTGAATTGCCTTGGCAATTTTGTCAAAAATCAGTTGACCATATAAATGTAAAGGTTTTGCCTTTAAGCAAATTAAATCTGGATTTGCCATTAAGTTCCACTGGTTTCTACATCTGTCCTTACACCTTCCCTAGACTTGGCTATACTGAGGGCACCAGTGAACCAGAATTTCACAAAATATACCCAACACAACAAAAAGAATAAGAAGTTAAAACAATTCCACACAGAGTTACTTTAAAGGAACAGAAAATGAAAATCAATACACATTAATTAAGGAAAATTCTCTCCCTCAAAACAACTGTGAAATAGAAGAAAATCATATAGCAACATTGCAAGCAGAATTAAACATACTCAAACAAGCAACTAAGTACATGGAAACCACTGGATTAAAAAGAAATAAACTAAGAAGGAGAGGAAAAAAGAGAGGAGACAGCAGGACAGTAGAGTGTAAGTTAACTGAACTCAAGAAAGAAAAGGAAGGAAAAGATTGTATTATTCAAGAAATGAAAAATAAATCCAAGGCATTCCAATGAATAAATTAAACTTAAATAAAATGCACTAAAAATGGCAGAAAACAAGAGAATTAAAAAGGAAGTAAAGAAATTTTTTGGAAGTCAAGGAGAAAGTAATGCAGTGGGAGATAAAGCAAAATAGCAACAGCACTTACATATTTTGATTCCTTGAAAAAGAAAACTAAGACAGTGGAACAGAATTAAGATTTAAAACTATAATCTAGGAAAATATTTCAGAATTAAATTTAAAAAACAAACACTTGGATCTATATATTAGAAGATTCTACCAGGTCCCTGAGAAAAATTATCTTAGAACAATCAGCTCTAAAACATTTCCCAACAAAAATCTTATATTTTGAAGATTAATTTTTTAATAACCTTCAAGGCCAGCTGGTAAAGAAATCACGTAACTTACATATGATAAAAACTCTCCAAAAAGTGGGCACAGAGGGAACCTACCTCAACATATTAAAGACAATATACATAAATCCATGCAAACATCATTCTCCATAGTTAAAAACTGAAAGCATTTCCTCTCAGATAAGAACAAAGCAAGGATGTCCACTCTCATCACTATTATTCAACACAGTTTTGGAAGACCTAGACAAGGAAGTCAGAGAAGAAAAAGAAATGAAAGGCATCCAAATTGGAAAAGAAGAAGTAAAACTGTCACTGTTTGCAGATGACATTATACATACATAGAAAATCCTAAAGATGCAACCAGAAAACTACTAGAGCTCATCAATGAATTTGGTAAAGCTGAAAGATACAAAATTAATATACAGGAATATCTTGCATTATTATACACTAACATCAAAAGATCAGAAAGAGAAATTAAGGCAATAATCCTATTTACCATTGAAACAAAAAGAAAAAATACCTAGGAATAAACCTACCTAAGGAGGCAAAAGACCTGTACTCAGAAAACTATAAGATACTGATGAAAGAAATAAAGGATGACACAAACATGGAGAGATATAACATGCTCTTGGGTAGGAAGAATGACATACTATGCAAAGCAATTTACATATTCAATTCAATCCCTGTGAAATTACCAATGGCATTTTTCACAGAACTAGAACAAAAAAAAATTAAAACCTGTATGGAAACACAAAAGGCCACAAATAGCCAAAGCAATCTTGAGAAATAAAAATGGAGCTAGAGAAATCAGTCTCCCTCAGGCTATACTACAAAGCTACATTCATCCAGAAAGTATGCCACTGCCACAAAAACAGAAATATAGATCAATGGAACAGGGTAGAAAGCCCAGAGATAAACCCACACAACTATAGCCAATTATTCTACAACAAAGAAGGCAAGACTATAATGGGGAAAGACAGTCTCTTCAGCAAGTGGTGCTGGAAAAGTTGGACAGCGACATGTAAATCAATGAAATTAGAACATACCCTAACACCATACACAAAAGTAAACTCAAACTGGATTAAAGACCTAAATGGAATGCCAGACACTATAAAATTCTTAGAGGAAAACCTAGGCAGAATTGGACATAAATCACAATAAGATATTTTTTGATCCACCTCCCAGATTAATGGAAATAAAAATAAACAAATGAGGCCTATTATAAGCTTTTTCACAGCAAAGGAAATCATCAACCAGATGAAAAGAAAACCTTCAAGATGAGAGAAAATATCTGCAAAGCAAGAAACTGATAAGGGAGTAATGTCCAAGATACACAAACAGCTTATGCACCTCAATATAAAAAAAAAAACAGAACCACCCAATCAAAAAATGAGTGGAAAATCTAAATACACATTTCTCCAAAGAAGACATGCAGATGGTGAAAAAGCACATGAAAGCATGCTCAGCATCACTCATTATTACAGAAATGCAAATCAAAACTACAATGAGGTTACCACCTCACAGTCAGAATGGCCACACAAACAATAAATGCTGGAGAAGGTGTAGAGAAAAAAGAACCCTCCTGCACTGTTGATGGGAATGCAAACTGGTATAGCCGCTATGGAAAACAGTTTGGAGGTGCCTTAAAAAGCTGAAAATAGAGCTACTATAGGATCTAGCAATCCTACTCCATGGGTTCAATCCCTGGGTTGGGAAGGTCCCCTGCAGAAGGAAATGGCAACCCACTCCAGTATTCTTGCCTGGGAAATCCCACAGACAGAGGAACCTGGCAAGCTGCAGACCATGATGTTGCAAGGAGTCAGACACAACTTAGTGACTGAGTGTGCACATGCATGCACACACACACACACAGAGCAACAAGTGCAAATGGTTTGATAGGAGAATTCTACCAAGATATTCTCAGTGTTCTACAAATTGTCCCAATTTGTTAAAAATAAAGGAAAACTTTCTGAAGTACAGAAAAAGAAAACTATAAAGCAATATCATTCATAAATATCAATGTCAAAATTAAAAATTAAATTCCTATTAAGCAAAATATTAGCAAACCAAATCCACTAATATCATACATATTAATAAATCTAAGGTCAATAAAAATCATAAGATTTATCTCTTTTAGATGCTATAAAAAATTCTTTGACACAATTCACCCCCCATTTCTGATTAAAAAAACACTCAAGAAAATAGCAATCGGGGGATATATTCTTAACAAGAGAATACATATACATTAGTATGCATTATATATATAATACTAACATATATATATACTTAGTCCTAATCCCAGTATCTTATTTAACTGGTAAAAACTAAGGTCATTTCCACTAAGACCAGAAACAAAGCCAAAATGCCCAATACCTCTGCTATGATTCAAAACTGTACCAGAGGTATTAAGCCAGTATCATTAGGTAAGTCATCTAGAGCAACACTTGGCAAACTATAGCCTACAGGCCAAATACAAACCTGCTGCCTATTTTTGTAAATAAAGTTTTACAGCCACAGCTATTAATTTATTTACTGTCCATGACTTCAAAGTTGAAACTATACAGCTCAACACCTAAAGTACTGAGTTGGCCAACAAGCTCATTTGGTTTTTCCATAAGATGTTATAGAAAAACCTAAACAAACTCTTTGGCCAATCCAATACATACTGTCTTGCCCTTTGCTAAAAATGTTTGCCAGTTTTCAAACTAGATACATAAGATTTAGTAAGGAAGTAAAACTCTACTGGCAATGAAATGAAAATATAACTGAAATGCCCTAAGGAATCAATAATAAAATAAAATATTTTAAAAATTCAGTAAGGAGAAGATGGTTATTTTAAGACATTAGTCTGTCAACTTCTGGGCCTGCTGGCATCCCAAATAGTCATATTCCTTGCCTCAAAAAAAAATTCAGTAAGGAATATAAAATTAACATGTAGGAATCAATAGCTTTCATATACACAAACAACAGCTAGAGAATGGTTGATTAAAATTCCATTTATGAATTCAACAAAGAATAAAAATTTAGTAATAAATTGAACAACAAATATGCAAAATCTATATGAGGGAAACTTAAAAACACTCTGAACGATATAAAAGTAGCCTTGAACAAATGAAAAAATAACCCGTCTTCGTGGATGGGATGACTCAACATTATAAAGATGTCTGTTCTTTCTAAATTAACTTACAAGTTTAATGTAATCCCAGTAAAAATCTCAACATACTTTTATGAAGTTAGACAAGTTGATACTAAAGTTCACATAAAAAATAAGCCCACAGAAATATCTATGAAAACATTGAAAAAAATTCAGGATGCAGAGTTGGCACACAGTAGGACCACTGCTCTCTTAAAGAGTTCTCACTCAGGTGCATGGAAGAAGGAAGAAAAATGATATATATAAGAAGGAAAAATACATAAGTAAAAAGTAGTCAATTAATGATAAGTACTGGGCTGACCAAAGTTCATTTGGGTTCTTCCTAACATCTTATGGAAAAACCCAAACAAACTTTTTCCAACTCATTATTAGGAAAAATACAAAGACTTGGTGATCAGAGAAATATCATAGGCACTGAGAAGATAATATCTGAGTTAAGATCTTAATGACAAAGAGTCATCTGTATGAAGATATGGTGAACTGACAGAGCATTCCTGGGAGAGGAAATTGTACATGCAAAGCCTTTGGGTGGGAACTAATTTGGGAGGTTTACAATACCTAGTTGCGGATGGGACTGGTGATAGAAGCAAGATCCGATGCTGTAATGAGCAATATTGCATAGGAACCTGGAATGTTAGGTCCATGAATCAAGGCAAATTGGAAGTGGTCAAACAAGAGATGGCAACAGTGAATGTCGACATTCTAGGAATCAGTGAACTAAAGTGGACTGGAATGGGTGAATTTAACTCGGATGACCTTATATCTACTACTGTGGGCAGGAATCCCTTAGAAGAAATGGAGTAGCCATCATAGTCAACAAAAGAGTCTGAAATGCAGTACTTGGATGCACTCTCAAAAATGACAGAATGATCTCTGTTCATTTCCAAGGCAAATCATTCAATATCACAGTAATCCAAGTCTGTGCCCCAACCAGTAATGCTGAAAAAGCTGAAGTTGAATGGTTCTGTGAAGACCTACAAGACCTTTTAGAACTAACACCCAAAAAAGATGTCCTTTTCATTGTAGAGGACTGGAATGCAAAAGTAGGAAGTCAAGAAATACCTGCAGTAACACGCAAATTTGGCCTTGGAGTGCAGAATGAGCAGGGCAAAGGCTAATAGAGTTTTGCCAAGAGAACACACCAGTCGTAGCAAACACCCTCTTCAACAGCACAAGAGAAGACTCTACACATGGACATCACCAGATGGTCAACACCGAAATCAGATTGATTATATTCTTTGCAGCCAAAGATGGAGAAGCTCTATACAGTCAGCAAAAACAAGACCAGGAGCTGACTGTGGCTCGGATCACGAACTCCTTATTGCCAAATTCAGACTTAAAGTGAAGAAAGTAGGGATAACCACTAGACCATTCAGGTATGACCTAAATCAAACCCCTTATGACTATACAGTGGAAGTGAGAAATAGATTTAAGGGACTAGATCTGATAGACAGAGAGCCTGATGAACTATGGACGGAGGTTCGTGACATTGTACAGGAGACAGGGATCAAGACCATTCCAATGGAAAAGAAATGCAAAAAGGCAAAATGGCTGTCTGAAGAGGCCTTACAAATAGCTATGAAAAGAAGAGAAGCAAAAGCAAAGGAAAAAAGGAAAGATATACCCATTTGAATGCAGAGTTCCAAAGAATAGCCAGGAGAGATAAGAAAGCCTTCCTCAGCAATCAATGCAAAGAAATAGAGGAAAACAACAGAATGGGAAAGACTAGAGATCTCTTCAAGAAAATCAGAGATATCAAGGAACATTTCAGGCAACGATGGGTTCGATACAGGACAGAAATGGTATGGACCTAACAGAAGCAGAAAATATTAAGAGGTGGCAGGAATACACAGAAGAACTGTACAAAAAAGATCTTCACGAGCCAGATATTCACAATGGTGTGATCACTCACCTAGAGCCAGACATCCTGGAATGTGAAGTCAAGTGGGCCTGAGAAAGCATCACTACGAACAAAGCTAGTGGATGTGATGGAATTCCAGTTGAGCTATTTCAAATCCTGAAAGATGATGCTGTGAACGTGCTGCACTCAATATGCCAGCACATTTGGAAAACTCAGGAGTCCCACAGGACTGGAAAAGGTCAGTTTTCATTCCAATCCCAAAGAAAGGCAATGTCAAAGAATGCTCAAACTACCGCACAATTGCACTCATCTCACACGCTAGTAAAGTAATGCTCAAAATTCTCCAAGCCAGGCTTCAGCAATACGTGAACCAAGAACTTTCAGGTGTTCAAGCTGGTTTTAGAAAAGCCAGAGGAACCAGAGGACAAATTGCCAACATCTGATGGATCATCAAAAAAGCAAGAGAGTTCCAGAAAAACATCTATTTCTGCTTTATTGACTACACCAAAGCTTTTGACTGTGTGGCTCACAATAAACTGTGGAAAATTCTGAAAGAGATGGGAATACCAGACCACCTGACCTGCCTCTTGAGAAACCTGTATGCAGGTCAGGAAGCAACAGTTAGAACTGGACATGGAACAACAGACTGGTTCCAAATAGGAAAAGGAGTACGTCAAGGCTGTATATTGTAACTCTGCTTATTTAACTTATATGCAGAGTACATCATGAGAAATGCTGGGCTGGCAGAAGCACAAATTGGAATCAAGATTGCTGGGGAAAATATCAATAACCTCAGATATGCAGATGACACCACCCTTATGGCAGAAAGTGAAGAGGAACTGAAAAGACTCTTGATGAAAGTGAAAAGAGAAGAGTGAAAAAGTTGGCTTAAAGCTCAACATTCAGAAAACTAAGATCATGGCATCTGGTCCCATCACCTCATGGGGAATAGATGGGGAAACAGTGTCAGACTTCATTTTTGGGGGCTCCAAGATCACTGCAGATGGTGACTGCAGCCATGAAATTAAAACATGCTTACTCCTTGGAAGGAAGGTTATGACTAACCTAGATAGCATGTTAAAGAGCAGAGACATTACTTTGCCAACAAAGGTCCGTCTCGTCAAGGACATGGTTTTTCCAGTGGTCATGTATGGATGTGAGAGTTGGACTGTGAAGAAAGCTGAGTGCTGAAGAATTGATGCTTTTGAACTGCGGTGTTGGAGAAGACTCTTGAGAGTCCCTTGGACTGCAAGGAGATCCAACCAGTCCATCCTAAAGGAGATCAGTCCTCGGTGTTTACTGGAAGGACTGATGCTGAAGCTGACACTCCAATACTTTTGCCACCTCATACGAAGAGTTGACTCATTGAAAAGACCCTGATGCTGGGAGGGATTGTGGGCAAGAGGAGAAGGGGACGACAGAGGATGAGATGGGTGGATGGCATCACCGACCCAATGGGCATGAGTTTGAGTAAACTCCGGGAATTGGTGATGGACAGGGAGGCCTGGCGTGCTGTGATTCATGGGGTCGCAAAGAGCGGACACAACTGAGCGACTGAACTGAACTGAACTGAACTGAGTGACAAAGAGTCAATATGTAAAGGCAGTCAGTATGTAGAATCAAACTGTAAAGGCGGATGGAGGATGATAAATTAGTTAGGGCCTCTGTAGGCCATGCTATGCTGTATGATCTTTCTTCTGATTGCAGTGAGAAGCCACTACAGGACATCTGAATGAATGATAGAATGGTGTCTCAAAGAGAGACACATCCTGATCCTCCAATTCTGAGACTATGTTTTATTACATGGCAAAGGGGAACTGAGGTAGCAGATGGAATTAAGATTGCTAATTATCTGACTAAATTTAAAATAGGGAGACTATCCTGGATTATCCAGATGGGCCTAATGTAATCCTTAAATGTGGAAGAAGGTCCTTAAATGTGGAAGGAGGAGGCAGAACAGACACTATCAGAGTGATTCACAGTAAGAAGACTCAACCTGCCACTACAAGTTGAAAAGTGTACGCAGAAGACTATAAAGCCAAGGAAAGCAAGAAGTCAAAAAGCAAAAAAACATTCTCCTCCCGAATCTCCAGAAAGGAATGTACCCTGCTTAAGCCACTAAATTTGTGGTAATTTGTTACAGTAGAAGATAAAACTGATACAAAGTGTTAGGATGTGGTCTGTATTTTTAATAGATCATTTTGATTGTGCTGAATTGACAGGGAAACCTGCCTTGAAATCAAGGGAAGTTTTGACGTGAGGTCTGTTTTCACGCTTCACCATCTGAATACTATGGCTCAGGAGTTAATTTGAATATTAGTTTGGGAAGTTTAGCTTCCCAAAGATAATTAAAATTTTTGTTGTAACTTCTCTCTCAGTAGACAAAGCAAGTTTAACCAGAGACAAGAAAAAGAAAGTTCTATAGGAGCTTGGTAATGTCTCAATCTCTAAAAGACAGAGAGGCAGAAAAAGAGCAAGGCAGCATGGCCCGCAGCCTGGACCTACTCACCAGTGGTTAAAACTGTCTGTCTTTGCTCACTGTTGTCTCCACAGCATCTAATCCATTCCCAGTCACAGAGTGAGCATTTAACAAATATTCAATCCATGAATGGGCTTCCCTGATGGCTCAGGTGGTAAAGAATCCACCTGCAATGTAGGAGACCCGGGTTCAATCCTTGGGTCAGAAAGACCCCCTGGAGAAGGAAATGGCAACCCACTCCAGTATTCTTGCCTGGAAAATCCCAAGGACAGGGGGGCCTGGCAGGCCAGAGTCCATGGGGTTGCAAAGAGTTGAACACAACAGAGCCACTAACACTTTGACTCTTGACAATCCATGAATGAACCATAATGTGGTTTCTTAATTGTAAATCTTTCCCATATACTATTCTCATTCTTCACATACTTACAAATCACTGAACAAAATTTTAATTTCTGGGTAATGTATGGCAAAATTAATAAACCAAATTAATTTGAACTAAATGTAACATAGAAACCAACTGAAAACTGGTTTTAAATAGACTGTACTGCATTTGAGTTTATAAACAAACTTCCTAGCATTTAAACTGAGGGTAGAGATGTTTGCTTTTTCTTTGTTTATTATGCACTGCTTCATCCTCCAGGACTTTGAAAAGGGCCTGGTAGCAGCAAGAGAATGAAGCAGAGATGGAGGTTATCTACAGAAGCCAAACTTACTCCAATTCAGCCTAGAGTTGGGATTCAGTGTAATACATTTCTCAATTTCCCATTATTTATGAGAGTTTTACAAGGAAATAAAGATACTTTTTAGCTGGTTCTTTATAACTCAAAAAAAAGTGCCTGACATGCAACAGATACTCAATAGATATATACTGAATAAATAAAAGGATTATGTTTATAATTCAAGAAAAGGTATAGGATATAAGAATACATAGCCAGTATTAAGTATGTAAAGTAGACATTTTAGATATACAAAAGAATCAAACACTTTCACATGTAAAACAGTTACAACACTTTGGTATAAATGAGTTTCTAAAAAATACCACCATTATGTGAATTGACTGAGACTTCATACCTTATATGCAATTAACACATTATTCAACAAGTTGGTTTTCATATTTTTGATGTGGCCAAGACAACCATTATTCAAATAGCTCGTTTTTCATATTTTTGATCAGCAATTTTTAAAGTTACACAACTCAAAGAAAAAACAATTTAGAAGGAAAAAATTCCACACAGCGTGAGAACAGCATGATAAGCAAAATAAATGATCCTAGGACTAAGCAAAAGCTACTTTATATTTGATATCATCCTAGTTATTTTATTTCAAGTAGTCAACTTCTCTAGTTGCTTCAATTTTTCATTTGTACTAAATAATTCCCTTTGATGTCTAAAATTCTTTATTGTAGAGCAAATAAACTTTGTATTTTAGCAAATTTATCTACTGTGATATTTACTGTCATAAATTTATTATAATGTTGGTTAGTTTCTTGCTTTGCTATATCTGAATTCATACCTAAGAAACTCCAAGTGAAATACTATCCTGTTAAAAGTTATTAAATTTTGTTTTGGTGTTTATTCATATGTAAGCAGTTTTCTTTAATTTGGAACCAAAAAAAAAAAAAAAAATGGCCATCTATTCAGAATCCTTATGTGTGCTTATAAACAATATAATTGATGAAAATCTTCAGTGTTTACAAAACAAAGATAATTGTCAACAGAATCCCTGGTGGTAGACTTTCCAGAAAAAGACAAATTTACAGCCTATAATTCATGAAGATTGGCTCAAAACAAACTGTCCCTGCCAACAGAAAATCTGACAATTATTCTGTTGTCTAATTTGGCTCAGTCTACGTTGACCTTGTTTATTCATCTCAGTCTTTTAATTCCTGTTATCTTGGCATAAGAGAAGAACATATGGCATATGTCTACGAAGTCCATTTCTGCATCTTAAACTGAAAAAAAAGTAGAATATACTGAACATATCCAATGTGTTTGGCTATTAAGGTAGCTAATTGTATATTAGATAGAACTAGTTAAGTTCATATTATCCCTACTAAGTGTCTGTTGCCATAAAACTAGAAACTAAAAAGTCTTTTTCTAAGGCTCAATATAGGGCTAAAACTGGCTAATTTTAAGCATATTTCCAAAAATAGACAACATTAAGCTCTTTTAAAACATAAACATGAAAGGGTATCAGCAATCTGACAACCTAAAGATGTTTACAGGTTTTCACTGCATCTCTACCTATGTTTAAGAATGCAGATGAAGGTAATATAAGAATGATAATGGGAGCTGAAGAACAAAATGAATATTTTCATTTTCTCTTCGGTTTTATCTGTCTCCAATGAACTGAGGCAGTCTCAAGGAAATCAGAGCATAATATAAATTGAAAAATATCAAAATACAACATATCAAAATTTGTGGGATATAACTTAAAACAGTGCTTAGTGGAGATTTTATTCCACTAAATGCTTATTTTAAGAATGTCTTGATGAACAGTCTAAGCTACCACCTTAAGAAACTAGAGGAAAAAATATCAAAATAAACTCAAAACAAGCAGAAGAAAAGAAATACTAAACATAAGAGCATACATCATTGAAACTGAAAATAGAAAAACAAAGAAAATCAACGAAGTCAAAAGTTATTGTTTGAAAAGATCAATAAAATTTATAAAATTCTGGTCAGACTGACCAAAAAAAAAAGAGAAGACATAAGTTCTCATTATCAGGAAAGAAAGGATATCTTAATAGACCTCAGACATTAAATAGATAATAATGTTGTGAACCACTCTACGCATATAAATTTGATACCACAGTTGGAACAGACTAATTATTTAAAAACCACAAGCTACCAAGCTTGCTGAAGATGAAGAAGATAATCTGAATACTATAAGGCTATTTTAAAAATTGACTTTATAGTTAAGAAAAAGAAAACTCCAAAAAAGATACATCGAAGTCCAGACAGTCTCATTGGTGAACTCTTATTAAATATTGAGAGGGGGAAAAAATGATCAATTGTGCACAATCGCTATCAGAAAATAAAGATTATGAAACTTGTCCCAACTTAGTTTCTAAAGCTACCAAAACAAACAAAAAACCACTTTATATTGGTATCTCGCATAAATATAGAAGCAAAAATTCTCAACAAAAGATTAAGAAATGTAATTCAGTAATGTATTTTTAAAAAATACAACACAAACAAGTGTAGTTTACCTTGGAAAATGAAACGCTCATTCAATTTTGAAAAATCAGTGAAATCTACTATATTGAAAGTTCAAACAACAAAAACTGGTAGATCAGATCAACTGATACAAAAAGAGCATTTGACCAGATTTAATATCCATTTAGGATTTTCTAAAACTCAGAAAAAAAGAAAAAAAAAAAAAACAGGAGACTTTCTCAATCTATACAGAGAAGGCACAAAAACAAAACTACACAGCTTGGAAAACAGCAAAGACGTCCACTCTCACCAATCATATACATCACTGTGCTAAAAGTCTTAGCCAATGTAATAAGATAGGAAAAAGAAAGAAACATATAGCTTGTGAAAGACATAAAACCACCCCTATTTGCAGACAACATGGTTATCTACATATAAAATCCCAAGATTATCTACCAAAAACTACAGCTAACAAGTGAGTTTAACAAGATCACAGAATATACAACCAACACATAAAAGTCAATTGTATTCCTATATAAAAGTAACATACAACTGAAAGTCAAACTTTTTAAAGTTTACAGTAGCTCCAAAATATATTAATCTAGAAGTTACTCTGGAATACATCTAACAAAACTTGAACAGAATCTGTATGCCAAGAACTATAAAATACTATTTAAAGTAATCATAAAAGATAAAAATAAATGGATACACTCACCTAGTTTATGGATTGGAAAACTCAATATAGTGAAGATGTCAGTGGTCTTCTGACTGATCTAAAGATTTAACACAATTCTAATCAAAATCCCAGTAAGGATTTTTGTAGACACAAGCAAGGTGATTACAAAATTCATAGAGAAAGACAAAGAAATCAGAACAGGAAAAGTAATTTTTAAAGGGGGAAACAATGTTTGAAGAATCATACATGATCATAAGTCTTTCTAAAGCAGGAGGCGGCAAATATTTTCTGTGAAGGGCCAGTTAGTAAATATTTTGGGTTTTGCAGGTCATACAGTCCCTGTCACAGCTACAAAAGGCTGTAACTGTAAAGAGAAAACAACCATTGACAATATGTAAATGAATGACTCTGTTTCAATAAAATTATAGTTATAAAACTAGGTATGGGCTGGATATGGCTATGGATTGTTGTTTGCCATTCCCTGCTCTAAAGCTAAACTAATTAAAGTATGGTGTTACCAAAAGGATAGACATAAATTAATGAAACAAAACAGAGAACTCAGAAGTAGACTCATACAAATATGCCCAACTGATCTCCAACAGAAGTATAAAGACAATTCAATGAACAAGGGATACTCTTGAATAAATGGTATTTAAACAACTGGAATCAATGGGTAAGAACCATGAGCCCTAAACTAAACCTCACAGTTTATTCAAAAATTAACTCAAAATGGATCCTAGATCTAAATATAAAATGTAAAACTACAAAAATTCTAGAAGAAAATGTAGGAGGAAATCTTCATGATCTGGAAACAGTCAAAGAATTCTCAGATCTGATGCTGAAAGTACAAGTCCTAATTTTAAAAAACTGATAAGCTGGACTTCATCAATTTTTATTCTTCAAAGGACAATGTTAAGAGCACTGAGAAGACAAGCTACTTGCTTGGAGAAAATATTTTCAAATCACATGACAGACACTGAATTTATATGCAGAATGTATTTAAAAAAACCCTCAAAACTCAACAAGAAGAAAGCAACCCAATTAAAATGGGTAAAAGGTTTGACTTGAACAGATACTTTAGTAAGGAGATATACAGATGGCAAATAAGACATGAAAAAATATTCAATATGACTAGCCATGAATAAAGTGTAAAATTAAAACCGTGATTATATACCCCTACACACCTATTAGAATCAGTTCAGTTCAGTTCAGTTGCTCAGTCGTGTCCGACTCTTTGCGACCCCATGAACCATAGCATGCCAGGCCTCCTTGTCCATCACCAACTCCCATAATCCACCCAAACCCATGTCCATCAAGTCAATGATGCCATCCAACCATCTTATCCTCTGTTATCCCCTTCTCCTCCTGCCCACAATCTTTCCCAGCATGAGTGTCTATTCAAACGAGTCAGCTCATCACATCAGGTGGCCAAAGTATTGGAGTTTCAGCTTCAACATCAGTCCTTCCAGTAAACACCCAGGACTGATCTCCTTTAGGATGGACTGGTTGGATCTCCTTGCAGTCCAAGGAACTCTCAAGAGTCTTCTCCAACACCACAGCTCAAAAGTATTAATTCTTCTGTGCTCAGCTTTCTTTATAGTCCAACTCTCACATCCATACATGACTACTGGAAAAACCACAGCCTTGGCTGGACAGACCTTTGCTGGCAAAGTAATGTCTCTGCTTTTTAATATGCTGTCTAGGTTGGTCATAACTTTCCTTCCAAGGAGCAAGCGTCTTTTAATTTCATGACTACAGACGCCATCCACAGTGATTTTGGAGCCAGAAAAATAAAGTCAGCCACTGTTTCCCCATCTATTTGCCATGAAGTGATGAGACCAGGTGCCATGATCTTAGTTTTCTGAATGTTGAGCTTTAAGCCAACTTTTTCACTCTCCTCTTTCACTTTCATCAAGAGTCTGAAAAGTTCCTCTTCACTTTCTGCCATAAGGGTGGTGTCATCTGCATATCTGAGGTTATTGATATTTTCCCCAGCAATCTTGATTCCAGCTTGTGCTTCTTCCAGCCCAGCGTTTCTCATGATGTACTCTGCATGTAAGTTAAATAAGCAGGGTGACAATATACAGCCTTGACGTACTCCTTTTCCTATTTGGAACCAGTCTGTTGTTCCATGTCCAGTTCTAACTGTTGCTTCCTGACCTGCATACAGGTTTCTCAAGAGGCAGGTCAGGTGGTCTGGTATTCCCATCTCTTTCAGGATTTTCCACAGTTTATTGTGATCCACACAGTCAAAGGCTTTGGCGTGGTCAATAAAGCAGAAATAGATGTTTTTTTCTGGAACTCTCTTGCTTTTTTGATGATCCAGCAGATGTTGGCACTTTGATCTCTGGTTCCTCTGCCTCTGCCTTTTCTAAAACCAGCTGGAACATCTGGAAGTTCAGAGTTCACCTATTGCTGAAGCCTGGCTTGGAGAATTTTGAGCACTACTTTACTAGCATGTGAGATGAGTGCAATTCTGTGGTAGTTTGAGCATTCTTTGACATTGCCTTTCTTTGGGATTGGAATGAAAACTGACCTTTTCCAGTCCTGTGGCCACTGCTGAGTTTTCCAAATGTGCTGGCATACTGAGTGCAGCACGTTGACAGCATCATCTTTCAGGATTTGAAATAGCTCAACTGGAATTCCACCACCTCCGCTAGCTTTGTTCGTAGTGATGCTTCCTAAGGCCCACTTGACTTCACGTTCCAGGATGTCTGGCTCTAGGTGAGTGATTACACCATCGTGATTATGTGGGTCATGAAGATCTTTTTTGTACAGTTCTTCTGTGTATTCTTGCCACCTCTTCTTAATATCTTTTGTTTCTGTTAGGCCCCTACCATTGCTGTCCTTTATTGAGCCCATCGTTGCATGAAATGTTCCCTTGGTATCTCTAATTTTCTTGAAGAGATCTCTACCCTTTCCCATTCTACTGTTTTCCTCTATTTCTTTGCCTATTAGAATATCTGTAATTAAAAACATACTGACAATACTAAGCACTGGTTAAGATGCAGAGCAACTCAAAAACTGATTCATTGCTGATGAAAATACAAAAATGGTACAGCCATCCTGGGAAAACAGTTTAGCAATTTCTTATAAAGTAAAAATATATTTAAGGAATTCCAGGTGAAAAAACAAATTGGAATATCTATAAAATGGAATATTTCTCAGCAATATAATTGTAACAAACTATTGATACATGTAATATCTTGAATGAAGATCAAGAGCAATATACTGAGTGACAGAAGCCAGGCATAGAACTTTATATGTATGATTTCAATTATACAACATTCCTGAAGTCAAAACTACAGTCATGGTGAGAAGCAATTGCCAGGAGTACTGCTAAGGGAGGATGTGCTATAAAGTCTTGAGGGAATTCTTTGGTCATGATGAAACCATTCTGTATTCTGTGGTGGTAATAACATGAATCTATACATCTGTTAAAATCCATAGAATCTATATCTATAAAAGTTCACTTTAATGTATAGTAACTTATATAATAAGGAAATGGCAACCCACAGTACTCTTGCCTGGAAAATCCCATGGACAGAGGAGCCTGGTAGGCTACATTCCATGGGGTCGTGAAGAGTTGGACATGACTGAGCAACTTCACTTTCTTTCCCTTTCTTTCACTTATATAATAAAAATTTTAAACCCAAAGACTTATTAAATATATAGGAGAGTTACCTAAAACTTCATAAGACAATATAGACTCACCTCTGTTAAAAAAGGTGCATAATAATAAGTATAGCAGCTAACTATCCAGATAAGAATGCTGGATATTTGGATTATGTTAATGTTCTTTTTCTGTTTTTTAATGTTCTATTAAATTTGTTTGTTTTTCTACATGTAAAATTAGAAATTACTATCAAAATTAGAAAAACATAATTTATTGAACAGGGAACTTTTACCATTCATTCTAATTTTGTAAGACCCAGGAATAATTTAGAGCATCACATTTTGTTTCCATGATTGCTGTTTTTGAAAACTGTAAATGTGAAATATTTCATTTATATGTTAATGTTGAATTGCTCTTCAAAATGTGCTGTAAAATGTTTAATAGTGAGAAAGTTAAAAACAGTTTTTAATATTTTTAATATTATGGTATTTAAATGATTATATAGTTGAAAGGTCCCAAGGAATTTTTTCATTATATTTTAAAAAAAACTCTTAAATTTGTAAATATTCAATATTTAAAATGTATAACATTTAACCCTATGATTTCCTTTTTCATTCTTTTTCCAACTAAAAAAAACCTATACACAGTAGACAAGTATTTGACAGAAGGAATGAACTTGAAAAAGACATCTGTGCTAGATCTTTGATGGTTAAGACCCATAATGAAGATAATGGTATCCAAGGTACACAAAGTATTCAAAGTGTGACAGAAAAACAGTGTCATAGCTGGCAAGAGCTTTCAGAAAATGCATAAAAACAAGAAAATCCTGACCATTTTTAGTTGATATCTTGTAAGACTGCTCTTGGCTGGTATAACGTAAAATACCAAGCCACCTGATTATAACAAAGGCTTAATTTTAATAAGCACACAAATAAATCTGGGGGTTCTGTTCAAATGCTGATTCTCATTCAATAGATCTGGGGTATAGCTCATGATTCTTAGTTTCTAACAAGCTTTCAAGTGATGTTCATGGTACTGGCCTGAAGATTACACTTGGAAAAGTCAGAGTTTGAAGGTCACTGAGAAAAATGACATGATTCTTACCCAATTCAGTAACAAGAAGATAAAAACAGTACGTACTATAATGTAAGGCAGCCATGTAATACACTTCCTAAAAGTAGTACCCAAAAAATCATGAAGAGCTAACAGCATTCACCTCCAGCCAAGATGTTCAGCTGAGCAGGTGTCCTTCAAAAATTAGTAGGATTTGACCATGCATACAAAATTATGAAAACAGAAAACATAGATAATACAGAGATGGCTGCCTGTGAAGGGACTAAAATATTTGCATGTTCTCACTATGTCCCCTTCACGGTCCCCTAAAGACGAGCGTAAGTTTGGGCTACTCATTTTCATACCTTTACCTCTGAGAATGGGCCAATTCTGCTGAACTAAGGGAAACTGAAATGAAAAATTTGGAAGAAAGGAAGATAGAGAAGATGAGATAGGCATGTCGAGTTAAAAGGCTTTCTGTGAAGTTCTTTTTTCTAAAGAGACCAAGGAAGGAATACATGACAGCAACTTCAGCATCTGAGAGATGGTGGAGAGAGAAAAAGAAGTATTAAGTGTTGCCTAGTGCCAAGAATACAGCAGTTACTTTTTTCCCCCATAAACTGAGGCCTACCAACTTAATGTTACAAAGCTAATGTACTATATGATTCCAACTCTGACCCAGAACACTGTCACTTCAACTCTTCAGCTGTTCTTAACATGAAATCAAAATTTCAATGGAATGATTCATATAAAGGATGGGCAGATGAATAAACAATTCAAAGTGATAAGTAATTAGCCTCCAACTAATAAAAATAATTGGGAGAAAAAAATTTTAAAAATTTAAAAAAGTGATTCTTTTGGCATTAATGGCTGAAAGATACATGATTCTGTCTTCAGAAACACACAGTATTTTTGTCTCTGCTTTCACGTTAATTTGAAAAAATGTGTAGAGGCAATAGTATTAAAAGGCTAGCAAAAAAGTTGAAATTACAAATTGATGGCTACTACAAGATGGCAATGGCAACCCACTCCAGTGCTCTTGCCTGGAAAATCCCATGGATGGAGGAGCCTGGTAGGCTGCAGTCCATGGGGTCGCTAGGAGTCGGACATGACTGAGCAACTTCATTTTCACTTTTCACTTTCATGCACTGGAGAAAGAAATGGCAACCCACTCCAGTATTCTTGCCTGGAGAATCCCAGGGACGGGGGAGCCTGTTGGGCTTCCGTGTGTGGGGTCGCACAGAGTCGGACACGACTGACGTGACTTAGCAGCAGCAAGATGGCAGAAAAGGAGGTCCCTCTAGCCCTCATTTCCCCACAGAAACTGCAACCCTCTCTTGCCTAGAGCATCTGATGGGTGGAGGAGCCTGGTATGCTACAGTCCACTGGGTTGCAAAGAGTTGGACATGACTGAGCGACTTCACTTTTTCACTTTCACTGTATAATCATAAGGGCTTTTATTTACGTTGTACCTGAATGCTAGCTTAAAATGGTAGAGTAGAAGGACATGCTCTTATCTTCTCCTGCAAGAACATCAAAATCACACTAGCTGCTGAACCATCAACAGGAAGATGTTGGAACCCACCAAATAAAAAGATACCCCACATCCAAAGACAGAGGAGAAGCGACATCGAGACAGTAGGACAGTCATTATCATATTAAAATCAAACCCCATACCTGCTAGAGACTCTTGGAGGGCACAAACAAAACCTGCTGTGCACCAGGACTCAGGGGAAAGAAGCAGTGACCTCCATAACAGACTGAGCCAGACCTTCTGGTGAGTATTTGAGGGTGTCCTGCAGAAGTATGGGTCAGCAGTGGCCTGCTGTGGGATCAGGGGCACTGGCAGCAGCAGTCCTGGGAGGCACAGCATGTTGGCATAAGCCCTCTTGGAGGAGGTTGCTATTAGCCCACTGACTCCAATGGTCCTTGGAGTCTTTTTGAAGGAGGTTGCCATTACTGCCATTACCCCTACCATACTTTGGCCTAAGGCCAAACTACAGGGAGGGAACACAGCCCCACTCATCAGCAGAAAATTGGATTAAACATTTACTGAGCATGGCCTCACCCATCAAAGCAAGACCCAGTTTTACCAACAGCCAGTCCCTCCCATCAGGAAGCTTCACAAGTCTCTTATCCTCATCCATCAGAGGGCAGACAGAATGAAAACTGCAATCACAGAAAACTAACCAAACTTATCACATGGATAACAATCTTGTATAATTCAATGAAGCTATGAGCTGTGGCATGTAGGGCCACCCAAGACAGACAGGTCATGGTGGAGAGTTCTGAGAACACATGGTCCACTGGAGAAGGGAATGGCAAACTACTTCAGCTTTCTTGCCTTGACAGCCCCATGAACAGTATGAAAAGGCAAAAACATACGACACCAAAGATGAACTCCCCAGGTTGGTAGGTGCCCAATATGCTACTGGAGAAGAGCGGAAAACAGATCCAGAAGAAACGAAGAGGCTGAGCCAAAGCAGATGATGCCCAGCTGTGGCTATATCTGGTAGTGAAAGTAAAGTCTGATGCTGTAAAGAAAAATATTGCATAGGAGCCTGGATTCTAAGGTCCATGAATCAAAGTAAATTGGAAATGGTCAATCAGGATATGGCAAGAGTGAACATCACATTTTAGGAATTAGTGGGTTGCAATTTCCTTCCCAGGGGATCTTCCCGATTCAGGGATCGAACCCGGGTCTCCCACATTGCAGGCAGATGCTTCAACCTCTGAGCCACCAGGGAAGCCCCTGATTATACAATGGAAGTCACAAATAGACTCAAGAGAGTAGATCTGATAAGAGTGCCAGAAGAACTATGGAGGAAGGTTCATAATATTGTACAGGAAGTGGTGACTAAAACGGTCCCAAAGAAAAAGAAATGCAAGAAGGCAAAATGGTTGTCTGGGGAGGCTTACAAATAGCTTAGCAAAGAAGAAAAGCAAAAGGCAAAGGAGAAAGGGAAGGATATACCCAAGTGAATGCAGAGTTCAAAGAATAGTAAGGAGAGAAATCCTTCTTAAGTGCACAATGCAAAGAAATAAAGGAAAGCAATAAAATGGGGAAAGACCAGAGATCTCTTCAAGAAAATTGGAGATACCAAGGGAACATTTCATGAAAAGAGGGAAAGGACAGAAATGGCAAGGACCTAAGAGAAGCCAAAGACATTAAGAAGAAGTGGCAGGAACATACAGAAGAAGTATACAAAAAAGGTCTTAATGACCAGGATAACCATGATGATGTGGTCACTCACCTAGAGTCAGGCATCCTGGAGTGTGACGTCAAGAGGGCCTTAGGAAGCATTGTACAAACAAAGCTAGTGAATGTGATGGAATTCCAGCTCAGCTATTTAAAACCCTAAAAGATGATGCTGTTAAAGTGCTGCAGTCTAAATGCCAGAAAATCTGGAAAACTCGGCAGTAGACACCAGACTTGAAAAGGTCAGTTTCATTCCAATCCCAAAGAAGAGCAATGCCAAAGAATGTTCAACCGACCACACAATTGCACTCATTTCACCTGCTAGTATGATCATGCTTAAAATCCTCTAAGCTAGGCATCAACAGTACATGAACCAAGAAATTCCAGATGTACAAACTGGATTTAGAAAAGGCAGGGGAACCAGAAATCAAATTGTCAACATCCGTTGGATCATAGAAAAAGCAAGAAAATTCCAGAAAAAAGCATCTAACTTCTGCTTCGTTGATGATGCTAAAGCCTTTGACTGTGTGGATCACCACAAACTGTGGAAAATTCTTAGAGATGGGAATACCCATCCACCTTACCTGCCTCCTGCAAAACCTATATTCAGGTCAAGAAGCACAAGTTAAAACCAGACGTGGAACAATGGACTGGTTCAGAATTAGGAAATAAATATGTCAAACCTGTATATTGTCACTTTGCTTATTTAACTCATATGCAGAGTACATCATGAGATATGCCAGGGGATGAACCACAAGCGGGAATCAAGATTGCTGGGAGAAATATTAACAACCTCAGATATGCAGATGATAACACTCTAATGTCAGAAAGCAAAGAGGAGCTAAAGAGCCTCTTGATGAAGGTGAAAGAGGAAAGTGAAAAAGCTGACATAAAACTCAACATTCAAAAAACTAAGATCATGGCATCCTGTCCCATCCCTTCATGGCAAATAGATGAAAAGCAATGGAAACAATGACAGACTTTATTTTCTTGGGCTCCAAAATCACTGCAGATGGTGACTGGGGCCCTGAAATTAAAAGATGATTGCTCCTTGGAAGAAAAACTATGACAAACCTAGACAGTATATTAAAAAGCAGAGACTGTGCCAACAACTTTGCCAACAAAGATCTGTACAGTCAAAGCTATGGGTTTTCCACTAGTCATGTATAGATATGAGAGTTGGATCATAAAGATGTCTGAGTGCCAAAGAATTGTTGCTTTCAAACTGTGGTGTTGGAGAAGACTCTTGAGAGTCCCTTGGACTGCAAGGAGATCCAACCAGTCCATCCTAAAGGTGATCAGTCCTGGGTGTTCACTGGAAGGACTGATGCTGAAGCTGAAACTCCAATACTTTGGCCACCTGATGTGAAGAGCTGACTCATTGGAAAAGACCCTGATGCTGGGAGGGATTGGGGGCAGGAGGAGAAGGGGACGACAGAGGATGAGATGGTTGGATGGCATCACCAACACAGTGGACATGGGTTTGAGTGGACTCCAGGAGTTGGTGATGGACAGGGAGGCCTGGTGTGCTGTGGTCATGGGGTCGCAATGAGTCAGACACGACTGACAGACTGAACTGAACTGAACTGACTGAATTCAGTGTGGAGAAAATAGTAGGGATATACATGACTTAAAGTGGTCATGAGTTGATGATTGATGAAAGTGGATGATGGGTAATATAGTAGCTTATATATACCATTCTCTCTAGTTTGGTGTGTATTTTCAATTATCCAAAATTAAACTTTTTTTTTTTTTTCAAAATTAAACTTTTAAAAATAAAAGGTTTATAATAATTATGAAGCTATCAAATTCATTTTTATCACATTTATGTGTAATTTTTAGAGGTAACAGATGTGGGGTCCCTTTCCATCTTCTGTTGCTGATATCACAACTAAAGTCATTTTGAGAGGAGAAATCAGTGCCCTGCTATATCAATTCCAAAAAGGTTATGTATAAGTCAGAGAAAGCTTCATAGTTTTATTAAAAGCACAAAGTGGATTATCATAGTAACTGATTCATTATAAGATTTGAGTTTGAATGGTAGTTTCACAATTATTAGAATTTTAACTTTGGAAAAATAAATCATCTCTGTTAAGTCTCAACTACTTCATCTGTAAAATATAGATAATTCCAAATACCCCAAAAGATTTTTGTGAAGCTCCGTTGAGACCATGTATGTGTTAGGACTTTGTTAATAATATGGAACTATACTATTGATAGTCATTATTACCATCATTATTTCAATCTACTTCTTTATGAATATATCTATATTAAAAATATAATAACTGATTGGGGGGAAATGTCCATATTACTGTTGAATGTGCATGCATAATAATCTGCACTTAGTTTATTAAAGCTTAAAGAAATTTAATCATAAATTTTATATATTTTTAAGTAATTTATTTTTTAGAACACTAACTCTTAAAAAAGCTGCAACCTATCAAAATTTAAAAACACATTCACCTGATCTACAAGTCTGTATGAGATAAGATCCTGAGATCCAATCAAGAAACTGACTTTTCAAGAATCTTACTGGAAAGGCTGCTATATAGAATAATAGAAATATCAGATTGTGTACTAAAGTATAGGATGATTATCATAACCGAATCATTAGGCCACACATCTTTAAGTTCAGATATTAGTATAGTTTATGTTCAGCCAACTCATACACATTTTCTGTTTAGCCCTCTGGTTTCTTATTTATGAATTATTATTAAGTACAGATAAAACATAGATCCTAATATCCTGTCATTATTGCTTGCAAAGGCCTTCATTCAAAATTTTCATACACTGCATTTTAAAGGAGGGTGTGTGTGTCTCTGTATAATTTTGTGTGTATGTCTTTGTATAATTTTCTTTTACCATAATAACTATTTTCAACATATTTCTCTTTATTAACTATCAACTTTAATCAGCTGAATATATTCAATAAGAAATAAAATTTTAAAATCAAATAATTAATGCTAATGTTTATCAAGTGTCTGGTACATGACTGGCACTGGTCTCAGTACTTTATATGTTTTAATAGTTAATTCTCACAACCCTATGAGGTAGATTCTATTATTAGCCCCATTTTATAGACAAGGAAACAGACACAGAGATTAAGTAACTTTCACAGTCACACAGCTTGTGAGGTGTACAGCTTGGAATTCAATCCCTAAGTCTGGCTCTAGACCAGGGTTTCTCAAACTTAGAGCTATTGATATGTTGGGCCCAATAATTCATTATTTTAAGGGTGCTATCCAGTGCACTGTGGAATTAAACATTAGCAACATCCCTAGCCTCTACTTAGTAGATGCTACTAGCTCTCCCACCTCAGTCATGACATTCAAATAACATCTCCAGACATAACCAAGTGTCTCCTTGATGAAGGAGAATGGCAAAATCACCTCCAGTTGAGAACCACTGCTCTAGAGAAACCCCTACAGAACACTGCCTCTGCAAAAGCCACAATACAGAAATATGGGAAGTCAGAAAGTTAAGAAAATGAAAATCACCTAAAATTTCACTATCCAGAGTTAATCATTAATATTTCCCAAACTTTTTAAGCTTCCTGGATGCTCCTCCCCAAATACATTCCTAGCCCTTTACCTACTCTCACAGTCCTAAATTTTACGTTAATCATCCTCTTGCTTGTCTTTATGATTTTCCTGTATGTGGCTACATCCCTAAATAACATATTTAGTCTTACCTGTTCTTAAACTTCATATAAACAAAAACATAGTGCATTCCTTGTGTTACATGCTTTTTTCACTCAATCCTATGCTTTGGAAAAATATCCATGCTGATGTGTAAGTTTATTCATTTCCACTGCCTATTGTATTTCACTGGGTGAATATCATAATTTATTCATCTATTCTACTACTGATGGACATTTAGGTAGCTTCAAGCTTTTTCTATTACAAACAGTGGTGCTATGAACATTTTTCTACATATCTCTAGGGAATATACTCAAGAATAGAATTTCTGGTTACAGGCAATGCACATCTTAAATTTTAAGAAACAATTCCAGGAGCAGTCCTAAGATGGCAGAGGAATAGGACAGGGAGACCACTTTCTCCCCCAAAAATTCATCGAAAGAACATTTGAATGCTGAGCAAATTCCACAAAACAACTTCTGAATGCTGGCAGAGGACACCAGGCACCCAGAAAGGCAGCCCATTGTCTTGGAAAGGAGGTAGGAGAAAATACAGAAGATAAAAAGAGAGACAAAAGAGTTAGGGACTGAGATCCGTCCTGGGAAGGGAGTCACAAAAGAGAAGTTTGGAAACACCAGGAAACCTTCTCACCAGGGGGTCTGTGGGGAGTTTTGGAATCTCAGAAGGCAACATAACTGGGAAGAAAAATAAATAATAAATAAATAAACCCCACAGATTACGTGCCTGAGGGCAACTCCCAGCAGAGAAACAGCTTGCATCAGCCATCAGCAAGGGAGGGCTGAACAGGCAGGTAAGGGCTGCACTGCTTAGGGTAAGGAGCAGGACTGAATGCCTTGAGGGCAATCTGAGAGCGCTAACCTGAGATAGCAACCCAAACTGTGGGATAGCCAGAGAGAGAGAGAGAACTTTCCTGCGAAAAGCCCTAACCTAAGGCACTGCTGGGCAGCTCCCAGAACAAAGGACTGAGCGAATACCAGAGGTGAGCAGGCCAGCAGTGGACCGGCCCATCCCCCGCCCGAGGCAGGGAGGCAGGCGGGCAGCAGCCAGAGCCAGAAAGAGGCAAACTCAGTCCCAGAGACGGCATCCTCCACCAAACTGTGAGCAGGCTCCCAGTTGCCAAGCAAGTCTTCCTGGGGTCCTGGATGGATGACATCAGCCAGGAGGGTTGCAGCCAGAGACCAGCTCCCCAGAACAGACACACGGCACACCTGAGACCACACCGTCTCACCTAAGGAGATGCAGCGCTCCTAAGGAGAGTGTGCTCACAAGCACCTGGTCACCTGAGTTGCTCAGACCTGGGAAGGAAGGGCACAAAACGCAGGCCCAACCAAGTCTGCACCTTTGTGGAGTACCTGAGAACCTGAACCTGACCAGTTTAGACCTGGGAAGTGTACACAACCCAGGGCCTGCTTTAGACAGATCTCCTGCAGAGCAACCTGGGGCCTGAGCAGTGTAGATTGGGGAAGCACATACTCTGCAAGCAGGGGCAAACCCACTGTGGCTGAGACACTGCGAGCACTCCCCACACACACCAGTGATATTTGCAGTCTTCCTCCCTGCACACAGCACGACTAAACAAGTGAGCCTAGGTAAGTGACCACCTTTGCCCCCTTGTGTCAGAGCGGAAATGACACTGAAGAGACCAGCAAACAGAAGAAGCTAAAATGAACAAAGGGAACCACTTTGGAAGTGACAGGTGCAACAGATTAAAACCCTGTCGTTAGCACTGACTACATTGGAATGGGCCTATAGATCTTGAGAAGTATAAGCTGGAACAAGGAACTATCTGAAACTGAACTGACCCGACACTGCCCACAACAGCTTCAGAGAAATTCCTAGACATATTACCATTATCATTTTTTAATTTTTAAATTTTATTTTTAAGTCCTCTATTACGCCTTTAATTTTCATTTTTATAACCTACTATTACCTTGCAAAAAAAAAAGACCCTATTTTTAAAGCAAACTTCATAGATATTTTTTATAATCTTTGTGATTTTGTTTTGTTTGTCTCTTTAATATTGTATTTTTGAGAGTCTAAACTCTAGATTTTTTATCTTTGCTTTTTGGTACTTGTTATCAATTTTGTACCTTTAAGAACCCAATCTTCAGTACCCATTTTACTTAGGAGTGTGATTACTGGCTTGATTGCCCTCTCCCCCTTTTGACTCTCTTTTTTTCCCCTAGGTCACCTCTATCTCCTCCCTCCCCCTTCTCTTCTCTACCCAGCTCTGTGAATCTCTTTGGGTATTCCAGGCTATGGAGAACACTTAGGGAACTGATTACTGGCTATCTCTCTCTCTCTCTCTCTTTGACCACCCCCCTCCCTTCTCCTCCTGGTCACTTCTATCTCCTTCCTCCCTCTTCTCTTCTCTATGTAACTCAGTGACCCTCTCTGGGTGTTCCAGGCTGTGGAGAGCACATAGGGATTTGATTACTGGCTAGATTGCTCTCTCCCCTTTTGATTCCTCCTCTTCTTCTCCTGGTCACCTCTATCTCCCTCCTCCCTCTTCTCTTCTCCATGTAACTCAGCGAATCTTTCTGGGTGTCCCTCGACGTGGAGAATCTTTTCTCCATTACCTAGATGTTTTATCATCAGTGCTATATGGATGGAGAAGTCTTGAGGCTACTGAAAGAATAAGACTGAAAACCAGAGGTAGGAGGCTTAAGTCCAAAACCTAAGAACACCAGAGAACTCCTGACTCCAGGGAACATTAATTGATAAGAGCTCATCCAAAAGCCTCCATACCTACACTGAAACCAAGCACCACCCAAAAGCCAACAAGTTCCAGAGCAAGACATACCATGCAAATTCTCCAGCAACACAGGAACATAACCCTGAGCTTCAATATACAGGCTGCCCAAAGTCACAACAATCCCATAGACATCTCAAAACTCACTACTGGACACTTCATTGCACTCCAGAGAGAAGAAATCCAGCTCCACCCACCAGAACACCTACGCAAGCTTCCCTAACCAGGAAACCGTGACAAGCCACTCGTCCAACCCCACCCACAGGGAGGAACCTCCACAATAAAGAGGAACCACAAACTACCAGAATACAGAAAGGCCACCCCAAACACAGCAATCTAAACAAGATGAAAAGGAAGAGAAATACTCAGTAGGTAAAGGAACATGATAAATGCCCACAAAACCAAACAAAAGAGGAGGAGATAGGGAGTCTACCTGAAAAAGAATTCAGAATAATGATAGTAAAAATGATCCAAAATCTTGAAAACAAAATGGAGTTACAGATAAATAGCCTGGAGACAAGGATTGAGAAGATGCAAGAAATGTTTTTTTTGTTTTTTGTTTTTTTTTGATTCCTAAAAGAGTCATATTAAAAAAAAAAAAAAAGAGTCATATTTAAGAGAAATTTAAAAACCTTATAGAACATAACACCTCAAAACACACATAAAAGAGGAATCATAGCATTGAGAGAACTGGCTTGGGGGGACCTCCATGCTTAGAGCCAATATAATTCATGAATTCATTCTTGCAAGAAATGTTTAACAAGGACCTAGAAGAAGTAAAAGAGTCAAAATATAATGAATAATGCAATAAATGAGATCAAAAACACTCTGGAGAGAACCAACAGTAGAATGACTGAAGCAGAAGATAGGATAAGTGAGGTAGAAGATAGAATGGTGGAAATAAATGAAGCAGAGAGAAAAAAAGAAAAAAGAATGGAAAGAAATAAGGACAACCTCAGAGACCTCTGGGAAAATGTGAAATGCCTCAACATTTGAATCATATGAGTCCAAGAAGAAGACGACAAAAAGAAAAGCCATGAGAAAGTACTTGAGGAGATGACAGTTGAAAACTTCCCTAAAATGGGGAAGGAAATAGTCACAGAAGTCCAAGAAACCCAGAGAGTTCCAAACAGGATAAACCCAAGGCGAAACACCCCAAGACACATATTAATCAAATTAACAAAGATCAAACACAAAGAACAAATATTAAAAGCAGCAAGGGAAGAACAACAAATAACACACAAGGGGACTCCCATAAGGATAACAGATGATCTGTCAATAGAAACTCTTCAGGCCAGAAGGGAATGGCAGGGCATACTTAAAGTGACGAAAAAGAAAAACCTACAACTCAGATTAGTGTACCCAGCAAGGATCTCATTCAAATATGAAGGAGAAATCAATAGCTTTACAGACAAGCAAAGCTGAGAGAATTCAGCACCACCAAACCAGCTCTTCAACAAATGCTAAAGGATCTTCTATAGACAGGAAACACAGAAAAGGTGTATAAACTTGAACCCACAACAACAAAGTAATGGCAACGGGATCATACTTATCAATAATTACCTTACATGTAAATGGGTTGAATGCCTCAACCAAAAGACAAAGACTGGCTGAATGGATACAAAACAAGAACCCTATATATGCTGTCTACAAGAGACCCACCTCAAAACAAGGGACACATACAGACTGAAAGTGAAGGGCTGGAAAAAGATATTTCACACAAATGGAGACCAAAAGAAAGCAGGAGTAGCAATACTCATATCAGATAAAATAGACTTTGAAATAAAGGTTGTGAAAAGAGACAAAGAAGGATACTACATAATGATCAAAGGATTAATCCAAGAAGAAGATATAACAATTATAAATATATATGCACCCAACATAGGAGCACTGCAATATGTAAGGCAAATGCTAACAAGTATAAAAGGGGAAATTAACAATAACACAATAATAGCAGGAGACTTTAATACCCCACTCACACCTAAGGATAGATCAACGAAACAGAAAATTAACAAGGAAACACAAACTTTAAATGATACAATGGACCAATTAGACCTAATTGATATCTATAGGACATTTCACCCCAAAACAGTGAATTTCACCTTTTTCTCAAGTGCACATGGAACCTTCTCCAGGATAGATCACATCCTGGGCCATAAATCTAGCCTTGGTAAATTAAAAAAAACTGAAATCATTCCAAGCATCTTTTCTGATCACAATGCAGTAAGATTAGATGTCAATTACAGGAAAAAAAAAAAACTATTAAAAATTCCAATACATGGAGGCTAAACAACACGCTTCTGACTAACCAACAAATCACAGAAGAAATCAAAAAAGAAATCAAATGTGCATAGAAATGAATGAAAATGAAAACACAACAACCCAAAACCTATGGGACACTGTAAAAGCAGTGCTAAGGGGAAGGTTCATAGCAATACAGACTTAGCTCAAGAAACAAGAAAAAAGTCAAATAAATAACCTAACTCTACACCTAAAGCAACTAGAAAAGGAAGAAATGAAGAACCCCAGGGTTAGTAGAAGGAAAGAAATCTTTAAAATTAGGGCAGAAATAAATGCAGAAGAAACAAAAGAGACCATAGCAAAAATCAACAAAACTAAAAGCTGGTTCTTTGAGAAGATAAATAAAATTGACAAACCATTAGCCAGACTCACCAAGGAACACAGGGAGAAGAATCAAATCAACAAAATTAGAAATTAAAATGGAGATATCTCAACAGACAACAGAAATACAAAGGATCATAAGAGACTACTATCAGCAACTATATGCCAATTAAATGGACAACTTGGAAGAAATGGACAAATTCTTAGAAAAGTACAACCTTCCAAAACTGAACCAGGAAGAAATACAAAATCTTGACAGACCCATCACAAGCACAGAAACCAAAACTGTAATCAGAAATCTTCCAGCAAACAAAAGCCCAGGACCAGATGGCTTCACAGCTGAATTCTACCAAAAATTTAGAGAAGAGCTAACACCTATCTTACTCAAACTCTTCCAGAGAGTTGCAGAAGAAGGTAAACTTCCAAACTCATTCTATGAGGCCACCATCACCCTAATTCCAAAACCAGACAAAGATGCCACAAAAAAATAAAACTACAGGCCAATATCACTGATGAACATAGATGCAAAAATCCTTAACAAAATCCTAGCAAACAGAATCCAACAACATATTAAAAAGATCACACACCATGACCAAGTGGGCTTTATCCCAGGAATGCAAGGATTCTTCAATATCCGCAAATCAATCAATGTAATACACCACATTAACAAACTGAAAGATAAAAACCATATGATTATCTCAATAGATGCAGAAAAAGCCCTTGACAAAATTCAACATCCATTTATGATAAAAACCCTCCAGAAAGCAGGAATAGAAGGAACATACCTCAATATAATTAAAGCTATATATGACAACCCCACAGCAAACATTATCCTCAATGGTGAAAAAATTGAAAGCATTTCCTCTAAAGTCAGGAACAAGACAAGGGTGCCCACTCTCACCACTACTATTCAACATAGTTTTGGAAGTTTTAGACATAGCAATCAGAGAAGAAAAAGAAATAAAAGGAATCCAGATTGGAAAAGAAGTAAAACTCTGTTTGCAGATGACATGATCCTATACATAGAAAACCCTAAAGACCACCAGAAAATTGCTAGAGCTAATCGATGAATATAGTAAAGTTGCAGGATATAAAATTAACACACAGAAATCCCTTGCATTCTTATACACTAACAATGAGAAAACAGAAAGAGAAATTAAGGAAACAATCCCATTCTCCATTGCAATGAAAAGAATAAAATACTTAGGAATAAATCTACCTAAAGAAACAAAAGACCTATATATAGAAAACTATAAAACACTGATAAAAGAAATCAAAGAGGACACAAATTGATGGAGAAATATACCATATTCACGGATTGGAAGAATCAATATAGTGAAAATGAGTATACTATCCAAAGCAATCTATAGATTCAATGCAATCCCTATCAAGCTACCAACGGTATTCTTCACAGAACTAGAACAGATAATTTCACAATTTGTGAAACCTGCCTGACTTCAGGCTTATACTACAAAGCTACAGTCATCAAGACAGTATGGTACTGGCACAAAGAAATATAGATCAATGGAATAAAATAGAAAGCTCAGAGATAAATCTACGCATCTATGGACACCTTATCTTTGACAAAGGAGGCAAGAATATACAATGGAGAAAAGACAATCTCTTTAACAAGTGGTGCTGGGAAAACTGGTCAACGACTTGTAAAAGAATGAAACTAGAACGCTTTCTAACACCATACACAAAAATAAAACTCAAAATGGATTAAAGGTCTAAATGTAAGACTAGAAACTATAAAACTCCTAGAGGAAAACATAAGCAAAACACCAACATAAATCACAGCAGGATCCTCTATGATCCACCTCCCAAAGTAATGGAAGTAAAAACAAAAATAAACAAATGGGACCTAATTAAACTTAAAAGCTTTTGCACAATGAAAGAAACTATAAGCAAGGTGAAAAGACAGCCTTCAGAATGGGAGAAAATAATAGCAAATGAAGAAACAGATAAAGAATTAATCTCAAAAATATATAAGCAACTCCTGCACCTCAATTCCAGAAAAATAAATGACCCAATCAAAAAATGAGCCAAAGAACTAAACAGACATTTCTCCAAAGACATACAGATGGCTAACAAACACATGAAAAGATGCTCAGCATCACTCATTATCAGAGAAATGCAAATCATAACCACAATGAGGTACCATCTCACGCCGGTCAGAACAGCTGCGATCCAAAAGTCTACGAACAATAAATGCTGGAGAAGGTGTGGAAAAAAGTGGACCCTCTTACACTGTTGGTGGGAATGCAAACTAGTACAGCCACTATGGATAACAGTGTGGAGATTTCTTAAAAAACTGGAAATAGAACTGTTGTATGACCTAGCAATCCCATTGCTGGGCACACACACCAAGGAAACCAGAATTGAAAGAGACATGTGTACCCCAGTGTTCATCGCAGCACTGTTTTATAATAGCCAGGACATGGAAGCAACCTAGATGTACATTGGCAGACAAATGGATAAGAAGGCTGTGGTACATATACATAATGGAATACTACTTGGCCATTAAAAAGAATACATTTGAATCAGTTCTAATGAGGTGGATGAAACTGGAGCCTATCATACAGAGTGAAGTAAGTCAGAACGAAAAACACCAATACGGTATACTAATGCATATATATATGGAATTTAGAAAGATGGTAACAATGACCCTATATGCGAGACAGCAAAAGAGACACAGGTGTTTAGAACAGTCTTTTGGACTCTGTGGGAGAAGGTGAGGGTAGGATGATTCGAGAGAATAGCAGTGAAACATGTATGATATCATATGTGAAACAGATTGCCAGTCCTGGTTCAATGCATGAGACAAGGTGCTCAGGGCTGGTGCACCAGGATGACCCTGAGGGATGGGATGGGGAGGGAGGTGGGATGGGGGTTCAGGATGGGGAACACGTGTACACCCATGGCTGATTCATGACAATGTATGGCAAAACCCACTACAATACTGTAAAGTAATTAGCCTCCAATTAAAATCAATATATTAAAAATCAATAAATCAATAAATTTTAAGTACTTTTAAAAAAAAGAAATAATCCCAAATTTTTCCCAAAACAGTTTTACCAATTTTTATTTCCATTAATGAAGTATAAGAGAATCTACTGCTCTACAACCTAACACTTAAGACTGAATATTCATATTTCAAAATTTTTGGCATTCCTAGTATCTGCGATATAGTTTCTTGTTGAAATTCTAATTTGCATTTATGTAATTAATAATAAGGTTAAACATGCATTCATATGTTTCTGGTCATTTATGTTCTTTCTTTATAAAAATGCCTATTCCTATCTTTCACTCATTTTTATTGGGTTCTTTGCCCTATTCTCACTGATTTGGAGGAGTTCTTTATACATTCTGCAACTAATCCTTTAAGTAACTTCTCCCTTTTTGTTTCTTGCCTTGTCTGTGTCTTTATGGTTATTAAAAAGAAAATCAATCACATTAAAGATAAGAATATACCAACGTTTACTTTATGGTAGGTTTTTTAATGTCTTGTTTAAGATGTCTTTCCCTCCTCCTAATGTTATACAGATATTCTCCTGTTATTAAAGTTTTGCCTTTTACAATTATATCTAATCCATTTACATAGTTCACTCCTTAGCAAAACCAGGTTATTTACTCTATATAATGCCTCACATTTTGGGTTTTGTTGATCGATTATCCATTTAAATTGTTCTTCTTTCCCCTATTATTTCCTGTATTTTTGATCCATTTTCTTGATTGAAGTGCAACTTTCTAGCCAACTTTTTACATCATGAGGTACATGAATATTTGATTGTCTCAACATTTAGTGATACTATGATTGACCAGTAGATTCACATGGTATCTAATTCCTCCACTTAAAAATCCCCCATCAAACTTTTACTTGGTTTTAAAATACAATGGTGAACACTGCCTAAAAGTTTTTTCATGGGATGTTTCAAAAATAGGGATTTTCTATCATTTCATCTGTAATTATAACTTTCAATTTTCTGTAAAAAACAAATAAAAAAAAAAACCTTCATCAAGTGTTTCGTTTCCCTGAAAGGAACTTTACAAAAGCCAGCATAAATGCTTGATTCTTTCCTTTTATTTACTAATGTTCAGAGCAGAGATCAACAAGCTTTTTCCATGTAACAGGCCAGACAGCAAATATTTCAGGCTTTGCAGACCATGTGGTCTCTGTCACAACAATTCAACTCTGTAATTACATCAAATAAGCCACCACAGACAATACTTAAATGAATAAAGATGTCTATGTGCCAATAAAACTTCATGAACACTGAAAATTTGAATTTCATGTAATAGTCATATTATGAAATATTCTTTTGATTTTTTTCCCAGTTTAAAATGTAAAAACTATTCTTTCCTCACAGGCCTTACAACAAAAAGAGGTGCACTGGGGACATAGCTATAGCCTGCCAACCCCTTGTGTAGAGCCATGAACTGATGCCCTAGCAACCCGCACACATCCAATGAGAGAAAGAGACTGTGTGTGTGTGAGTATGTGTGTGTGAAAAACCTTTAAAAACCTGTGAATTTTATTTTTTTATTTTTATTTTTTAAGAACCTGTGAATTTTAGATGCTTGATAGTCCAACCTCCTGTAGTCATTATCAGTGTTGATTCTCCAATTGTTTCCCTTCATGTCATCTCCTTTCTCCTTTTGATTATTACCCAATTAGGCTTTGGCAGCTGTCTTACTTTTATGGTGCAACATGTACCTGATTCATGTATTTCCTGCCTTAAACTTGGAATCTACCATTTCTCCATTTCTACAATTTCTCTAGATTTACAGCTTTTTAGAATTTTCAGTGAACATAAATACATATTTTTAAAAGACATAAACATGAGTTTTAACTAATATTTCCAATTTAAAAATAAGATGAAGATGGCTTTATATCATTTATTTCTGTTTTTTTCCTTGTAGCTCTTTTTTTCTTATATTAAAACTCTTAGCTCCTAAACATTTCAAGTAGGAGGGAACATGGGTAGACCTATGGCTGTTTCATGTTGATGTTTGCTAGAAATCAATGCAATACTGCAAAGCATTTATCCTTCAGTTAAAAATAAATTTTTTAAAAGACCAAGAAAAAAGAAAAAGACAAATTAAAAAATCTGCAATGAGATACCAGCTCACACCAGTCAGAATGGCCATCACCAAAAGTTCTACAAACAATGAATGCTGGAGAGGGTGTGGAGAAAAGGTAACCTTCTTGCACTGTTGGTGGGAATGTAAATTGATACAGCCACTGTGGAAGATGGTATGGCAATTCCTTAAAAAACTAGGAATAAAACCACCATGTGACCCAGCAATCCCACTACTAGGCATATACATATACCCTGAGGAAACCAAAACTGAAAAAGACACATGTACCCCAATGCTCCCTGCAGCACTGTTTACAACAGCTAGAACATGGAAGCAACATAGGTGTCCATCAAAAGATGAATGGATAGAGAAGCTGTGGTACATATATAAAATGGAATATTACTCAGCTATAAAAAGGACTACATTTGAATCAGTTCTAATGAGGTGGATGAACCTAGAGCCTATTATACAGTGTGAAGTAAGTCAGAAAGAGAATTACCAATATCTTATAGTAACACATATATACAGGGAATCTAGAAAGATGGTACTGATGGTACTGATGAACTTATTTGCAGGGCAGCAATGGAGAAACAGACATAGAGAACAGACTTATGGACACAGAGCGGAGGGGAGGGAGGAAACGTAAGATATATGCAGACAGTAACATGGAAAGTTACAATACCATATGTAAAATAGATAGCCAATGACTCAGGGAACTCAAATAGGGGCTCTGCAACAATCTAGAGGGGTGGGATGGAGAGGGAGATGGGAGGGAGGTTCAAGAGGGAGGAGACATATGTATACCTATGGCTAATTCATGCAGATACTGCAGAAAACAACAAAACTTTGTAAAGCAATTATCCTTCAATTAAAATAAAATTTAAAAACCTTAGCCCCTAAAGATTAACATTGTTTTAACTAAACACTTCACTGAAACTGCTTCCACTTAATCACCAATGACCTTTAAACTGCTAAATCCAATAGAAAAACTTAGTATTTAACTCATCACAGATCTCTATACTATTTAACACTCTTGACTCTGCTCTTGACCTTGAAACATTTAACTTCCATCATACCACACTCCACTAGTTTTTCTACCTTATTTCATCTTATCTCCTTGTGTGAATCTTTTTACTTGCCTCTAGCCTTTTCGTCTTTAAATTCTATGTATTATCTCTTGACATTTTGATCAGTTCTCAGGAATGAGCAGCAGAAAGATATTACTTGGTGTTTTCAGCACAAGCTTCATCTCAAGCTTCAGAATGATACACCCTGTTCCTGCAAGTCACTGACTAGATAGTTGTTCCTTCTACGCAGTTCTACAGTATCCTTTGCTTCTTGTAAATACCATAAAGATCACTTTTTATTATCCCTTTTGGTTTAACTGTCTCTGCCATACACTGTTTCTTAAATGCAGTATTCGTGTCCATTTTTTGTTCACCATCTTATTAACAGCAGGTATTTAATTCTGTTCTCTTCATGAATTACAGCCTAGTCATGGAAAATGGGGCTTGTGTAACTCAATTAATCTATGAACCCAAGATGGACAGGTCACAGTGAAGAGTTCTGACAAAACGTAGTCCACTGAAAGACAAAGTGACAACCCACTCCAATATTCTTCCCTGGAGAAACCCATCAACAGTATGAAAAGGCAAAAGATATAACACCAGAAGATGAGCCCCTCCCAGGTCTGAAGGTGTCCAATATGCCACTGGGGAAGAGCAGAGGGCCAATTACTAATAGCTCCAGAAAGAATGAAATGACAAGGCAAAAGAATAAACACTCAACTGCAGATGTATGTGGTGGAAGAAGTCAAGTCCGATGCTGTAAAGAACAATATTGCACAGGAACCTGGAATGTTAAGTTCACGAAACAAGGTAAATTGGATGTAGTCAAGCAAGAGATGGCAAGACTGAACATCTATATCTTAGGAATCAGTGAACTAAAATGGAAGGAAATGGGCAAATTTTAGATGACCATTATATCTACTACTACTACAAGGCAAACCATTCAACACCATAGCAATCCAAATCTGTACCCCAACCACTGATACTGAAGATCATGAAGCTGACCGGTTTTGTGAAGAGCTATAAAACCTTCTAGAACTAACACCAAAAAAAGATGTCCTTTTCATCTAAGAGGATTGGAATGCAAAAGTAGGAAATCAAGAGATATTCAGAATAACAGGCAAGTTTGGCCTTGGAGTACAAAATGAAGCAGGGCAAAGGCTAACAGTTTTGTCAAGAGAACACACTGGTCATGGCAAACACTCTTTCAATAAAAGAGACAGTTATACACATGAACATCATCAGATGGTCAACACTGAAATCAAATTGACTATGTTCTTTGGAAGGACTGAAGTTGAAGTGCCAATCCTTTGGCCACTTGATTGCAAAGAGCCAATTCACTGGAAAAGACCCTAAATGCTGGGAAAGACTGAGGGCAGGAGGAGAAGGGGACGACAGAGGATGAGACAGTTGGATGGCATCACCAACTCAATGTATATGAGTTTGAGTCAACTCTGGGAGATAGTGAAGAACAGGGAAACCTGGTATGCTGCAGTGAATGGGGTCACAAAGAGTCGGACACAAGTTAGGGACTGAGCAACAACAATGTTCTTTGCTACAAAAGATAGAAAAGTTCTATACAGTCAGCGAAAACAAGATGTGGAGCTGACTGTGGCTCTGTTCATGAGCTCCTAAATGCAAAATTCAGGCTTAATTTGAAGAAAGTAAGAAAAAGCACTTAGTCATTCAGGTATGACCTAAATGAAATTCCTTATGATTAAACAGTGGAGGTGACAATTAGATTCAAGGTATTAAACCTAGTAGACAGAGTGCTTGAAGACTATGGACATAAGTTCATAACACTGTACAGGAGGCAGTGACCTAAACCATCCCAAAGAAATAGAAATGCAAGAAGGCAAAGTGGTTGTCTGAGGAGGCTTTACAAATAGCTGAGAAGTGAAAGGCAAGGGAGAAAGGGAAAGATATACCCAACTGAATGCAGAGTTCCAGAGGATAGCAAGGAGATATTAAAAAGGACTTCCCTGGTGGCTCAAATGGTAAAGAATCTGACTGCAACGCAGGGGACCTGGGTTTGATCCCTGGGTTTGGAAGATCCCCTGGAGAAGGGAATGGCTACCCACTCCAGTATTCTTGCCTGGAGAATTCTCAGAGGAGCCTGGCAAGCTATAGTCCATGAGGTCAAGAGATAAAAAGCCCTTCTTAAAAGAACAATGCAAAGAAATAGAGGAAAACAATAGAATGGGAAAGAGTAGAGACTCTCCAAGAAACCTGGGGATATCAAGGGAACATTTCATGCAAGGATGGATATGAAAAAGGACAGAAATGGTAACGACCTAACAGAAGCAGAAGAGATTAAGAAAAATTGGCAAGAATATACAGAATTATACAAAAAAGCCTTAATAACCACAGTGGTGTGGTCACTCAACTAAGGCAAATATACTGGAATGGGAAGACAAATGGACCTTAGGAAGCATTACTACAAAGCTAATGGAGACGACAGGATTCCAGCTGAGCTATTTAAAATCCTAAAAGATGATGCTGTTGAAGTGCTACATTCAGTACATCAGCAAATCTGGAAAACTCAACAGTGGCCACAGGACTGGAAAAGATCAGTTTTCATTCCAATCCCAAAAAAGGACAATGCCAAAAAATCCTTAAAGAGATGAGAGGACCAGACCACCTTACCTGTCTCCTGAGAAACGTATATGCAGGTCAAGAAGCAACAGTTAGAACCAGATGTGAAACAAATGACAGGTTCCAAATTAAGAAAGGAGTAGGACAAGACTGTATAACATCACCCTGCTTGTTTATTAATAAACTGAATGCAGAGTACATCATGAGAAATGCCAGGCTGGATGAATCAGAAGTTGGAATCAAGATGGCTGGGGGAAATATCAACAACCTCAGATATGCAGATGATACCACTCTAATGGCAGAAAGTGAAGAGGAACTAAAGGGCCTCTTTATGACAGTGAAAGAGGAGAGTGAAAAAGCTGGCTTGAAATTCAACATTCAAAAAACTAAGACTGTGGCATCCAGTCCCATCACTCCATGGCAAACACAAGGGGAGAATATGGAAGCAGTGACAGACTTTATTTTCTTGGGCTCCAAAATCACTGCAGATGGTGACTGTTGCCATGAAATTAAGATGGTTGCTCCATGGAGGGAAAGCTATGACAAACCTAGACAGAATATTAAAAGGTAGAGACATCACTTTGCTGACAAAGGTCCATATAGTCAAAGCTATGGGTTTTCCAGTCTTGAAATAAGCTCTCTGCTTCTGGGATTCCAATAATTCAAGTATTAGTATGCTTGATGTTGCTCAGAGGTCTCTTAAACTGTCCTCGTTTCTTTTTATTCTTCTCTTTTTCTGTCCAGTGTCACTGGTTTCCACTGTTCTGTCTTTCAGCTTGCTGATTTGTTCCTCTGTATAATTTAGTCTACTGTCGCTTCCTTCTAGTGTATTTTTCATATCATTTATTGTATTCTTCATCTTTTTTTGGTTGTTCTTCATGTTTTCCAACTCTGACTTCTGACTCTGTGTGTCCATTTTTCTCTCAAGTTATTTGATCTTAACAAATATGATAATTTTTGATCATTACACTGAAAACTTTCTTAGAAAGATTGCCTATCTCCACTTCACTTAGTTCCTCTTGGGGTTTTATCTTATTTCTTCCTTTCAAACATGTTCCTCTGTTGCCTCAATTTGCCTAACTTTGTTGTTTTATTTCTGTTTCTGATAGGTTACATTTCCTTTCCTCGAAGAAGTGGCCTTTTGTAGATGTCCTATGTATCCCAGCAATGCACTTCCCTCTTTTCACCAGAGATATATATACTACACACACACACACACACTCTCTCTCTCTCTCTCTCTCTCTCTCTCTCTCTCTCTGTCTCTCTCTAGGGGTGTTTCCTACATGAGCTGTATGGTCCCTCCCTTTGTAGTGGGCTGACTAATGTGAGTGGTCTGGTAGGGTTGGTTGATCCCTGGTCCAGTTGATTGCCAAACCCTACTTTGTGTGGAGCCTGCCAACAGCTGGTTGGCACAGTTCTGTCACAAAGCAGCTAGCTAGGAAGCCCCAGGACTAGTACTAGCTCACTGGAGGGTGGAGTCTGGGTCTAGAAAATCCTGAGTCTGGTGCCTACCCACTAGTGGATGAAGCCAGGTCCTGAGGCTAATGCCAGCCCACTAGTTGGCTGACCCAAATCCTAGAGTCTGGCTGCAGAGCCCAGCAGTCTCAGAGTTGATGTCAGGCTGCTGGTGGCTGGGGCCTGTTCCTAACAGCTGGCTGCAGTGTCCAGGGTGTCTCAAAACTTGTGTTGGCCTGCCAGGGGGTAGAGCCTGGGGCTGGTGCTGCCCTGCTGGGGGACAGGCTGGTTCCACAGACAGCATGGCTGTCACTGTCCTGGGGCTAGTGTTTGCATGCTGGTAGATAAGGCTGGTTCCCAAGATCTCTGGCTACAGGGTCCTGGATCTAGTGCCTACACAGTACTGCATGGGGCTGAGTCCTGGGCCTTCTGGTGCACAGAGCCATGTGCAGGAGCAGTTGTGGACCCCCGGGGTCTTAAGTCAGTCTGACTGATGGTGGGTGGGACTGTGTCCCTGTACAGTTTAGTTGCTTGGCCTGAACCATCACAGTTATCACTGGTGCTTACAGGCTGCTGGGCGGAGATCAGGTTAGGTCCTGGCACTAATAAGCTAGAGGGAAGATTCCAAAATGGCGCTTGCCAGCACCAGTGTCCATGTGGTAGAATGCTGCTGTTGTTTAGTTGCTAAATTGTGTCTGACTCTTGTGCCCCATGGACTGTAGCGCCCCAGGCTCCTCTATCCAGGGGATTTCCCAGGCAAGAATGGAGTGAGTTGCCATTTCCAGGGGATCTTCCAGACCTAGGGATCAAATCCGCATCTTCTTTTTGCAGGCAGATTCTTCACTGCTGAGCCACCAGGGAAACCACACGTGGTAGAATAAGATCCCCACAATGGTTGCCACCAGTTTCTGTGTCCCCGGGATAAGCTCCAGTTGTTTCTTGTCTCTGTGGAAGACTCTCTAAGATCACCAGGTTGGTCTGATCCAGGTTCCTTTCAAATTACTGCTTGAAGCCTTGGGTCCTAAAGCATGTGAGATTTTATGTGCGCCTTTTAAAAGTAGAGTCTCTGCCTGCCTTTTGGTCTCCTGAAAGTAAGCCCTGCTGGCCTTCAAAGCCAAATGTTCTGGGACTTGTCTTCTTGGCACAAAATTCTTGGGCCGAGAAGTCCAGTATGGGGATCAGACCTCTTGCTCCTTTGAGAAAAATGTCTGCATTAATAATTTTCTCCTGTTCATGGGTTGCCCACTCAAGGATAGAGAACCTGACTGTATTCTGTGACTCCATTTCTCTTGCCCATCCTGTGGTGGTGCTTTCCTTATATCTGTAGTTGTAGAAGATCTGGTATGTTCTAGTCTTTTTCATCAATAGCTTTTCTGTAAATAGTTGTAATCTTGGAGTGCCCATAAGAGGAAGTGAGCTCACAGTCTTTCCCTTCTGCCACTTTAGCCAATCTTCTCTGGTCACACATTTCTTTATCACCTATTTCCAAATTTTTAAAATGGAAATAGTTGTACTTAATAACATCACAGGATTATGTTAAATTGGGTAATGTGAAAGGATTTTATTAAGTCCCAAACAGTGCTCATTATTATTGTTTTTATAGACTTATTTTTTTAAATTACGCAAACTGGATAGAAACATTTTTCTAGCACTGGATTTCAGACTCAAGAATTGTATTAGAAAACTAAAAAACAAACTAAGCATGTTTTCAAGTAGGGTTTTGAAAAAGACAAAAATCCTATTCACATAATGTTTTATTATATCTTCTATAAATGCTGAAGGAATTATAATGAATTACTATTCAATGAAGGCATTTCTATGTAAATGTGAGATGACATGTTCTAAGTACATTCCTTTCTGATGGTTTACTCAACACAGAGGTGGTTGGAAAGTTAGTTAGCTTATCTACAAACCTGTCTAAGTACTAGAAGCCTAAAGCCAGCATTTGGCAAGTGCTAGAATGTAGTCAGCAAGATTTCATTTTCCAGAAAGGACATCAAGTACCAAAACTCTGGAATACTGATTAAGAAGAAATTGCTATATGATACCAAATATGCAAAAAACTTTAATAACTTGACAACTTTATCAGGAAAGTGTCTCCTGTTGTGCAGAGGTGAACTATGGCATCCCTTAAATGACGGGAATAGGCAACCATAGAAGTCAGTCATAAAGCAGCCTGTGGAACACATGTTCCACATAAGAAGTGGGTACAGTACTTCACAGAGAAATAAGAACTTAATTCTATCCCAACTCTGCCACTAAATGAATGACTCTGGCCAAAACACTTATCCCATGTGAATCTCAGTTTTCTCAACTGTAAAATGAAAGAATTTCAGATTAGAAAACTTCAAGGTATCTTCTGTCTCTAAAATAGTATGCTTCTGGGATTTAATTACTGTTGAGCCAAATCAGAAACTTCATGAGAGACCATTAGTAACACATGGGAAACTGAACATAAAACAATGAGATGATCACTTAGCATATTTTAAAAAAAGATATTTATTTGTATCAGTTAAATCAGCAACATGTCAAAATCTAGTTTGTAGCAAAGCAAACCTTAAGTTGCCTGTAGAATTAACTTACAAAAGTCTGTGTCATTTTAAAGAAAGTGATCGGGTATAACTCAACATTAGGTAACAGCAACAGGGTGTGGTTCAGAATATGAAGAAATCAAATGAGAGACTGGGGAAAACCCTGTTGCAAAAGTAAATTATTACAAGAATTAACATGTAGCATTCAGTTGAGGCTAAGCATGATTTCAGCACAAAATAAATGAAGATCAGCGTCCACTCAAACCATGACTTCCTGTGACAAAACAAAATCACTTCCTTTCAAACTAGTAAAGAAACAAAGCAAAACTACCCATTCTAGAGTGCTTATCCAGAAGCATAAATTTCATAAACTTTAGTACAAAAATTCTATTTCTACAGCTCTATTGTTGTTGTTCCTTAGTCGCTAAGTCATGTCTGACTCTTTTGCAACCCACATAAACTGTAGCCCACCAGGCTTCTCTATCCAAGGGATTTCCCAGGCAAGAATACTGGCCTGGGTTGCCATTTCCTTCTCTGGGGGATCTTTCCAACCCAGGAATTGAACTTGCATCTCCTGTACTGCACATAGGTTCTTTACCGCTGAACCACTAGGGAAGCCTTTCTACAGCTCTATACCAAGCGAATAATCCTAAAGAGAAAAAATTTCGTGCCTAAGAATGTCTGGCATAGGGTTATTTATAAAAAGGAAGAAATTGGGAACAATATAAATTTAAACATAAGGAATGGTTAAGTAAACTATAGTTATTAATGGAATAAAATTTAGCCACTGAAAATACAGACTCTCTGGGAGCACTGAAAAGTGTTTAAAGTGAGGCCACAAAGCCCCCAAACCAAACATGCATAGAACTGCACACAAAATATGCTTTCAGTTGTGTTTAAAAAATATAAACAAAGCATATGGAAAAAGTGATGGAAACCAAATACACATTAAACCATAGTTTTATATGACTGGTAAAAATGTGGGTAATTTTTGGTACATTTTTGTGTTCCAAATTTTATTTAATGGATATACTTTATCTTTAATCATGATTATATAATTGAGGACACAAAATACATTACTGCATTACTCATTAAAATATTCTTCCACGGTAAACAGAGTACAAGACAAGGTTATTTAGCATGATAACACACAGTCATGGAAACCTTGGAAATGTCCAGAAGTCAGTATTTTTAAAATAGGATGGATTTTAAAGGAACTTTTTCAAAGGAAAAAAAAAATTAAATTCTGGGAGATCACTGAGAAATTAATTCTATGATTTTTACTTTTTAAAGGCTTTCCTGGTGGCTCAGTTGGTAAAGAATTTGCCTGCAATACAGGAGGCGAGGGTTCAATCCCTGGATCATGAAGATACCCTGGAGAAAGAAATGGCAACCCATGCCAGTACTCCTGCCTTGGAAATCCCACAGACAAATCCCATGGACTGGCAGGCTACAGTCTACGGGGTTGCAAAAGAGTCAGATGCAATTTAATTAACATAAGACAGGCTTTAAGACGTAGATAAAAGACACTATAGAAAATCAAGAATATGGCTGAACCAGATGATTCTTCTTGAGTATGCAAAATCTGGCCTTCCAGCAACAATTATAACCATATATTAGGAAAATAAAAGAATTTACCTAGGATCTCTGCCAGTTAGTGAAGAAGATTAAAAGCTAAATCCAGGTTTCTTGACCATTCTAATGGTATAGAAAATAGACTATGAATGATAACTTATAAACCAGGAAATGGAGCTTAATGTTTTTTTTTTTAAATGTCAGTGCTTATAATTTTTTTTTTAATTTAAAGCTACCTAAAACCCCTAAACTTGCCAGCACACACACAAGCCCTAGGCAATATTAAATTACTCATTCTTCTTGTTACTTGTTTTTCCAGGTTGGTGCATGTGTACGTGTACGTGTGTGTGTGTGTGTGTGTGTGTGTGTGTGTGTGCGGTTGTATCTGTGTGTGTTCATGTATAAATCAGGATCCACAGGCACACGCACAGATACAAGTTTCCCTTATTTCCAGCCCCACACCTGTTTTCTTTGGGGTCTGACTACTTAAAATACTATGAGGCAATGACCTTCTGAAAGGTTTCTCTTAGTAAAAAGAACTTTTAAGATATAGCTTAAGGAATCAAATTTTAAATACTTTTTCATAAGAGAAATCTCTCCAATAATGACCCCTTTATCATTTCAACTCTGATGAGGTTATTCCCTGTACAAAAAAGATCTTCACGACCCAGATATATCCTCACAACCACTCACCTAGAGCCAAACATGCTGGAATGTGAAGTCAAGTGGGACTTAGGAAGCATCACTATGAACAAAGCTAGTGGAATTCCAGTTGAGCTATTTCAAATTCTGAAAGATGATGCTGTGAACATGCTGCACTCAATATGCCAGCAAATACGGAAAACTCAGCAGTGGCCACAGGACTGGAAAAGGTCAGTTTTCATTCCAATCCCTAAGAAAGGCAATGCCAAAGAATGCTCAAACTACAGCACAACTGCACTCATCTCACACGCTAGCATCACTCATAATTCTCCAAGTCAGGCTTCAAATAAACATGAACCGTGAACTTCCAGATGTTCAAGCTGGTTTTAGAAAAGGCAGAGGAACCAGAGATCAAATTGCCAACATCCACTGGATCATCAAAAAAGCAAGAGAGTTCCAGAAAAACATTTACTTCTGCTTTATTGACTGTGCCAAAGCCTTTGACTGTGTGAGTCACAATAAACTGTGGAAAATTCTTCAAGAGATGGGAATACCAGACCACCTGACCTGCCTCTTGAGAGAACTGTATGCAGGTCAGGAAGCAACAGGTAGAACTGGACATGGAACAATAGATGGATTCCAAATAGGAAAAGGAGTACGTCAAGGCTATATATTGTCACCCTACTTATTTAACTTATATGCAGAGTACATCATGAGTAACGCTGGGCTGGATGAAGCACAAGCTGGAATCAAGATTGCTGGGAGAAATATCAATAACCTTAGAAATGCAGATGACACCACCCTTATGGCAGAAAGTGAAGAAGAACTAAAAAGCCTCTTGATGAAAGTGAAAGAGGAAAGTGAAAATGTTGGCTTAAAGCTCAACATTCAGAAAACTAAGATCATGGCATCTGGTCTCATCACTTCATGGCAAATAGATGGGGAAACAGTGGCTGACTTTATTTTTCTTGGCTCCAAAATCACTGCAGATGGTGACTGCAGCCATAAAATAAAAAGACACTTACTCTTGGAAGGAAGGTTATGACCAACCTAGAAAACATGTTAAAAAGCAGAGACATTACTTTGCCAACAAAGGTCTGTCTAGCAAGGCTGTGGTTTTTCCAGTAGTCATGTATGGATGTGAGAGTTGGACTATAAAGAAAGCTGAGTGCCGAAGAATTGATGCTTTTGAACTGCGGTGTTGAAGAAGACTCTTGAGAGTCCCTTGGACTGCAAGGAGATCCAACCAGTCCATGTTAAAGCAGATCAGTCCTGGGTGTTCACTGAAGGGCTGATGTTGAAGCTGAATCTCCAGTACTTTGGCCACCTCATGGGAAGAGCTGACTCGTTGGAAAAGACCCTGATACTGGGAAGGATTGAGGGCAGGAGGAGAAGGGGACGACGAAGGATGAGATGGTTGGAATGCATCACCGACTCAATGGACATGAGTTTGGGTAAACTCTGGGAGTTGGTGATGGACAGGGAGGCCTGGCGTGCTGCAGTCCATGGGGTCTCAAAGAGTCGGACACGACTGAGCGACTGAACTGAGGTTATTCCCAAACTTTCAAAAACGTCTCCACCATATTGTTTTTTCAAATAAAATTACTCACAGTAAGTCTTACATTTAAACATCCTCCAATTTCAGAATCCTATCATAAAATCCTTTTATTTTTTTTGTATTTTATAGGTTTATTGGGGAGATGTACAAGAAAGTAAGAATAAGAAATAGGAAATGGATGAGACTCTTGTTAGTATCTCTTTGTAGCCTCATACAATTTTATAAAGCATTACAGATGCATGATCTTTTCTATGAATCATTACCCCAAGAATGACTATTAAATGTTCAGACAAACATCAAAATTAGCAAACATATGCTACATGGAACACCTTTTAGAACAGACAATATTGTAAAATCAAATAGATGAAATCACAAATGAAAACCCAATTTCCAACATTTTAGGAGCCTTCAGATGCTTCCAAATTTCAGTTAATGATTTGTCTTTCCTTCGTTATCATTATATGCTTCATATATTATTTCTCTTTACTGATTTCCATGAACTCTGTATCAAAATTTTAAAAGACCAATTCACAGTTACACTTACATAATATGATTCATTTTAAACTTTATTTTGTTTCACTGCTTTCAAATATTTAAACTAAGTGCTAAAGAATACATTATATAGTTTGTATCAATATATCTATACTAATTAATATAAATGTGATTTATATTAATATTAAAGATATAAATATTAATTATAATTTATATAGATATCCATTACCTTTTACTCTGATTAAATATGATTTTAATTATTTTTGTATTTTTGTTTACTTTCAGGAAATTGGAGATGGTGGCTTTCACAGAATGGTTCACTTCGGTTTGGTGTAAATAATAGATTTTTTTAATTTTAAAAATACCTAAATTTTTCACATCTAAACTTTTTCATGGCATGATACAGATTAAAATCTCACTATATGGATAAGAAGAGGAGAGATATGAATTAGTTAAAACATTTAAAATCAAAGTGTTTTCAAAGTTTCATTAATTTCAAAAACATGCAGCAAAACAGCAAATCATCCTAAGTAAAATACTTTATTTTTAATAATGTAAAATTTCTGAAGTTTCTTAAATTGTATATTATTAGGTACTTTAAAGTAGAACATTTAAACATGGTTCTCCCAGGTGCTTTATTTATTTATTTTTCTTTTTTCATTTATTTTTATTAGTTGGAGGCTAATTACTTTACAATATTGTAGTGGGTTTTGTCATACATTGACATGAATCAGCCATGGTTTTACATGTATTCCCCATCCCAATCCCCCCTCCCACCTCCCTCTCTACCCGATCCCTCTGGGTCCTCCCAGTGCACCAGGCCCGAGCACTTGTCTCATGCATCCAGCCTGGGCTGGTGATCTGTTTCACCCTAGATAATATACATGTTTCAGTGCTGTTCTCTTGAAACATCCCACCCTCGCCTTCTCCCACAGAGTCCAAAAGTCTGTTCTGTACATCTGTGTCTCTTTTTCTGTTTTGCATATAGGGTTATCATTACCATCTTTCTAAATTCCATATATATGTGTTAGTATGCTGTAATGTTCTTTATCTTTCTGGCTTACTTCACTCTGTATAATGGGCTCCAGTTTCATCCATCTCATTAGAACTGATTCAAATGAATTCTTTTTAATGGCTGAGTAATATTTCATGGTGTATATGTACCAGAGCTTCCTTATCCATTCATCTGCTGATGGGCATCTAGGTTGCTTCCATGTCCTGGCTATTATAAACAGTGCTGCGATGAACACTGGGGTGCACGTGTCTCTTTCAGATCTGGTTTCCTCGGTGTGTATGCCCAGAAGTTCTCCAAGGTGTTTTAAATATCTCTTCTTATGATACTGTTTATATTAACAATTTGCATGATTAATAAAAGTATTAAGCAAAATGTTCAGTGCAGACCCACTGGTGGAAGACAATTTTCCATGGGTCTCTTGAATTACTAACAATGAGGCACTGACTGCCCCTTGGAACACAGATACCATCTCCTCCGGGCAACATGTTTCCCCTGTTGTAAAAGGTTTGAGTTTCTAAGCTCAGAGTTACTATCCTTTACACAGCCCAGTGAGAATGCAAGTGGTCACATTCCCCTCTTAACATCACTTTGCAGAAATGGGACTCAGGAAATAAATGTCCACTCTACACAAAAATGTTGATACTCTAGCAACTATTGCTGTAAGTAATAAACTCTCTTTTAAAAGTCTCTGATCCAGGAGTCTCATGTTTTCTACCAGCATGAAACTGTAGTTTGATAACTTGTTGGCTTGCAAGTAGGGTAAAAATATGAGACCCTTAACAGTTGCTGATCCCCATTCACTAGGAGATGGCACATATTTCATAACTGTAAATGTCTATTAATAATCAACATATTTTTCAAATACTGTACATGAGATGTGTTACATATTTAAATCGTACAGTTAAAAGTTAATTGGTGGTGGTTTAGTTGCTAAACCACCTTCCCTGGTGGCTCAGATGGTAAAGCGTCTGTCTGCAATGTGGGAGACCTGGGTTCGATCCCTGGGTCTGGAAGATCCCCTGGAGAAGGAAATGGCAACCCACTCCAGTACACTTTCCTGGAAAATTCCATGCATGGAGGACCCTGATGGGCTACAGTCCTTGCTGTCCCAAAAAGTTGGACACGACCAAGCGACTTCACTTTAGTCGCTCAGCCATATCCAACTCTTGCGATCGTACAGACTGTAGCCCGCCAGGCTCCTCTGTTCATCGGATTCTCTAGGAGAGAATAATGGGTGGGTTGCCATTTCCATCTCTAGAGGATCTTCCCGACCCAGGGACTGAACCTGGCTCTCCCGCATTGCAGGCAGATTCTTTACCAACTGAGCAATGAGGGAAGCCCATTAAAAGCTAATTAGATTGAAGCTTTCATTCTTCAGACTTTTTCTAATTCCTCTTCATCTGTACCACTACCAGAAAGTATGATAAAGCAAGGAAGTGAAACCCAAATTAGATTTTCAATATGTTCTGAAAAAATTTTATTAATACATAGTACCTGAACCATATTATTGGTTCATAATAAAAAGAGATATAAAATTACCAGCAAATTTTCTTATACTATTCCTATCTTTATCACAATAGTCAAAAATTGATTTTTTAAAGAAAACATTACATTGAGAAAAATACAGTTTTGTCAAGATTGCAATAATTTCTCCAGATTTTCTAGTTAATGATCTTTAACCAGAAATACAAAACACAAGTTTCTGATCTACAGTATCTTCCTGTTCATTTGACACTGTCTTCTACAACAAGGTGAGAGACTGGTAGAAAAGTTCAGTACTGTTCTCAAGTCCTCTGTGAGTAGACCACAGTTTATGATAAAATGTAAAAATTTAAATGATATTAAGATAAAATATAGATACAGAAAGTTAATTCAAGAAGGTGGAGTAGAAGGACATGCACTCACCTCCTCCTGTGAGAGCACCAAAATCACAACTAACTGCTGAACAGCTATTAACAGGAAGATGATGTAACCCACCAAAAAAGATATTCCATATCCAAAGACAAAGGAGAAGTTTCAGTGAGACAGTAGGAGGGGCACAATCACGATAAAATCATATCCCATACCAGCCAGGTTGGCAAACCACAAACTTGAGAACAATTATACCACAGAAGTTCTCCCACTGTTGTGAAAGTTCTTAGCCCCACATCAGGTTTCCCAGCCTTGGGGTCCGGCAACAGGACTAGAAATCCTAAAGGAATCTGACTTTGAAGCCCAGTCAGATTTAACTGTAGGACTTCCACAGGACTGGGGGAAACAGACTCCACTCTTGAAGAGCACACACAAAATCTTGTGCCCACAAGGACCCAGGGGAAAGGAGCAGTGACCCCACAGGGGACTGAAACAAAGCTACTGCTGGTGTTGGAGGGTCTCCTGCAGAGGCATGGGGCTTCCATACCTCACTGCAGGGGTAAGGGCACCAGAAGCAGCAGTTCTAGGAAGTACCCATTGGTTTGAGCCCTCTTAGAGACCACCATTAGCTCTACCATAGAACCTGCAGGCTCCAGGGCTGGGTCAACTCAGGCCAAAAATTAACAGGGAAGGAGCACAGCCCCACCCATTAGCAGAAAAGAAAACTGAAGTTTTACTGAGGATGTCCCTGCCTAGCAGATCAAGGCTCACTCTACCTACCACCACTCCCTTCCACCAGGCTTCCACAAGCTTCTTAGATAGCCTCATTGATCAGAATGAAGACAGCAGAAGCAAGAACTACAATCCCACAGCATCCAGAATGAAAACCACAATTACAGAAAGTTAAACAAAATGAAAAGGTACAGAATTATGTCCTGGATGAAGGCCCAAAATAAAATCCCCCTATAACAAGTAAATGATGTGGAGATAGGCAACCTTCCAGAAAAAGAATTCAGAATGATGATAGTGAAGATGATCAGATCTCAGAAAAAGAATGGAGGCAAAGATTGAGAAGATGCAAGGAATGTTTAACAAAGACATAAAGGAATCAAAGAACAGAGACGAGTAATACAATAACTGAAATGAAAAATACACTAGAAGAGACCAATAGCAGAATAACTGAGGCAGAAGAATGGATAAGTGACCTGGAATACAGAATGGTGGAAATCACTGTTGAAGAACAAAGAAAAAAGAAAGAAATGAAGACAATCTAAGAGACCACTGAAACAACATTAAATGCACAAACATTCATAATACAGGGGAAGAAGAGAGAGAGAAAGGACCCAAGAAGGTCTTTAAAGAGAGAAATAGCTGAAAACTTCCCTAACATGGGAAATGAAACAGTCAATCAAGTCCAGGAAGCACAGAGTCCCAGGCAGAATAAACCCAATGAGGAACATACCTAGATACACAGTAATCAAAATGACAAAAATTAAAGACAAAGAAAAAAATATTAAAAGGACAAGGAAAACTGACAAACAAGGGTACTCCCCTGACTGACTAAAAGGGTACTCCAATAAGGTTATCATCTGATTTCCCAGCAGAAACTCTCCAAGCCAGAAGGGAATGCCATGATATATTTAAAGTGAAGAAAGGCAAGAAGAACCTATAACCAAGAATGCGCTACTTAGCAAGACTCTGATTCAGAGAGCTAAGAGAATTTAATACCACCACACCAGCTTTGCAACAAATGCTAAAGGAACTCCTTTAGATAGGAAAGAGACTAGCAACTTAAAAAAAAACAAAACAAAAAACACCCACAAAAAACCTTGTACATATATAAAGTTTTGTTATATCAAAATTCATGGGAATAGCAAACCCAAAACCTACAATAGATACACAAACACACACACACACACACACACACAAAACAAAAGCAATCCAAACAACACTAAAGATGACTGGCAAACCACAAGAGAACAGAGGAGGAAGAGCAGAAAAAAGACCTACAAAAACAAACCCCAAGAGTTAAGAAAATGGCAGTAGGAATATACATATTGATAATTACCTAAAATGCAAATAGCTTAAATGCACCGAAGAAAAAACATAGACTGGCTGGGTGGATACAAAAACTACGTATATATATATACACACATCAGTTGAATTCAGTCACTCAGTCATGTCCAACTATTTGCGATCCCATGGACTGAAGCATGCCAGGGCTCCCTGTCCATCACCAACTCCCAGAGTTTACCCAAACTCATATCCATTGAGTCGGAGATGCATTCCAACAATCTCATCCTTCGTTGTCCCCTTCTCCTCCTGCCTTCAATCCTTCCCAGTATCAGGGTCTTTTCCAACGAGTCAGCTCTTCCCATGAGGTGGCCAAAGTACTGGAGATTCAGCTTCAACATCAGCCCTTCAGTGAACACCCAGGACTGATCTGCTTTAACATGGACTGGTTGGATCTCCTTGCAGTCCAAGGGACTCTCAAGAGTCTTCTTCAACACCGCAGTTCAAAAGCATCAATTCTTCGGCACTCAGCTTTCTTTATAGTCCAACTCTCACATCCATACATGACTACTGGAAAAACCACAGCCTTGGCTGGACAGACCTTTGTTGGCAAAGTAATGTCTCTGCTTTTTAACATGTTTTCTAGGTTGGTCATAACCTTCCTTCCAAGGAGTAAGTGTCTTTTTATTTTATGGCTGCAGTCACCATCTGCAGTGATTTTGGAGCCCCCAAACATAAAGTCAGACACTGTTTCCACATCTATTTGCCATGAAGGGTTGAGACCTGATGCCATGATCTTAGTTTTCTGAATGTTGAGCTTTAAGCCAACATTTTCACTCTCTTCTTTCACTTCATCAAGAAGCTCTTTAGTTCTTCTTCACTTTCTGCCATAAGGGTGGTGTCATCTGCATTTCTGAGGTTATTGATATTTCTCCCAGTAATCTTGATTCCAGCTAGCACTTCTTCTGGCCCAGCATTTCTCATGATGTACTCTGTATATAAGTTAAATAAGCAGGGTGACAATATACAGCCTTATGTCCTCCTGTTCCTATTTGGAACCCATCTATTGTTCCATGTCCAGTTCTACCTGTTGCTTCCTGACCTGCATACAGCTCTCTCAAGAGGCAGGTCAGGTGGTCTGGTATTCCCATCTCTTGAAGAATTTTCCACAGTTTATTGTGACTCACACAGTCAAAGGATTTGGCACAGTCAATAAAGCAGAAATAGATGCTTTTCTGGAACTCTCTTGCTTTTTTGATGATCCAGTGGATGTTGGCAATTTGATCTCTGGTTCCTCTGCCTTTTCTAAAACCAGCTTGAACATCTGGAAGTTCACGGTTCATGTATATTTGAAGCCTGACTTGGAGAATTTTGAGTATTACTTTGCTAGAGTGTGAGATGAGTGCAATTGTGCTGTAGTCTGAGCATTCTTTGGCATTGCCTTTCTTAGGGATTGGAATGAAAACGGACCTTTTCCAGTCCTGTGGCCACTGCTGAGTTTTCCGTATTTGCTGGCATATTGAGTGCAGCATGTTCACAGCATCATCTTTCAGGATTTGAAGTAGCTCAATGGGAATTCCATCACCTCCACTAGCTTTGTTCATAGTGATGCTTCTTAAGTCCCACTTGACTTCACATTCCAGGATGTTTGGCTCTAGGTGAGTGGTCACACCATCATGGTTATCTGGGTCATGAAGATCTTTTTTGTACAGTTCTTCTGTGTATTCTTGCCACCTTTTCTTAATATCTTCTGCTTCTGTTAGGTTCCTAGCATTTCTATCCTTTATTGAGCCCATCTTTCCATGAAATGTTCCCTTGGTATCTCTGATTTTCTTGAAGAGATCTCTAGGCTTTCACATTTTATTGTATTCCTCTATTTCTTTGCACCGATCACTGAAGAAGGCTTTCTTATCTCTCCTTGCTATTCTTTGGAACTCTGCATTCAAATTCGGTATATCTTTCCTTTTCACAGCTATTTGTAAGGCCCTCTCAGATAGCCATTTTGCTTTTTGCATTTCTTTTTCTTGGGGATGGTCTTGATGCCTGTCTCCTGTACAATGTCACGAACCTCCGTCCATAGTTCATCAGGCACTCTATCAGATTTAGTCCCTTAAGTCTATTTCTCACTTTCACTGTATAATTGTAAGGGGTTTGATTTAGGTCATACCTGAATGGTCTATGATTTTCCCCACTTTCTTCAATTTAAGTCTGAATCTGGCAATAAGGAATTCATGATCTGAGCCACAGTCAGCTCCAGGTCTTTTTATTGCTGACTGTATAGAGCTTTTCCATCTTTGGCTGCAAGTGTATAATCAATCTGATTTCGGTGTTAGCCATCTGGCGATGTCTAATAGTATTCTTCTCTTTTATTGTTGGAAGAGGGTGTTTGCTATGACCAGTGCATTCTCTTACCAAAACTCTATTAGCCTTTGCCCTGCTTCATTCTGTACTCCAAGGCCAAATTTGCCTGTTACTCCAGATGTTTCCTGACTTCCTACTTTTGCATTCCAGTCCCCTATAATGAAAAGGACATATTTTGGGGGGTGGGGGGTAGTTCTAAAAGCTCCTGTACATCTTCATAGAACCGTTCAACTTTAGCTTCTTCAGCTTACTGGTCGGGGCATATACTTGGATTACCGTGACATTGAATGGTTTGACTTGGAAATGAACAGAGATCTTTCTGTCGTTTTTGAGATTTCATCCAAGTACTGCATTTCGGACTCTTTTGTTGACTAGGATGGCTACTTCATTTCTTCTGAGGGATTCCTGCCCACAGTAGTAGATATAGTGGTAATCTAAGTTAAATTCACCCATTCCAGTCCCTTTTAGTTCACTGATTCCTAGAATGTCGACGTTCACTCTTGCCATCTCTTATTTGACCACTTCCAATTTGCCTTGATTCATGGACCTAACATTCCAGGTTCCTATGCAATACTGCTCTTTACAGCATCGGACCTTGCTTCTATCACCAGTCACATCCACAACGGGGTGTTGTTTTTGCTTTGGCTCTGTCCCTTCATTCTTTCTAGAGTTATTTCCCCACTCTTCTCCCTTGCCTTTTCATACTGCTCATGGGGTGCTCAAGGCTAGAATAGTGAATTGGTTTGCCATTCCCTTCTCTAGTGGACCACATTTTGTCAGAACTCTCCACCATGACCTGTCCGTCTTGGGTGGCCCTACATGGCATGGCTTAGTTTCACTGAGTTAGACAAGGCTGTGTTCCATGTGATCATATTGGCTAGTTTTCTGTGATTGTGGTTTCAGTCTGTCTGCCCTCTGATGCCCTCTCTCACCGCCTACTGTCTTACTGGAGTTTCTCTTATTTTGGACATGGGGTATCTCCTCTGAGCCGCTCGCTGCTAAAGTGCCACACATATATATATATGTATATGCTGTCTACGAGATACCCACCTCAGACCCAGGGACACATACAGACTGAAAATAAGAGGATGCAGAAGGTAGCCCATGCAAATGAAATCAAAAGAAAGCTGAAGTAGTAACATTCATATCTGGCAAAACAGACTTTCAAAGAAAGACTGTTGTAAGAGACAAAGAAGGATACTACATAATGATCAAGGGATCAATCCAAGAAGAAGATATAATTGTAAATATATACATATCCAACACAGGAGCACTTCAATGTATTAGGCAAATGCAAATAGCCATAAAATGAGAAATCAATGGTAACACAAAAATTGTGGGGAACTTTACCACTCCACTTGTACCAATGGACAGATCATCCAGATTGAAAATCTATAAGGAAACACAGGTCTTAAATGACACATTAGACCAGAAGGACTTCGACCAAATTGTTACTTAAAGAGCATTAGCCACACTAGACCAGATTGATATTTAAAGAGCATTCCAACCAAAAGCAGCAGAAAACAGATTCTTCTCAAGTGCACACAGAATAGTCTCCAGGATTGACATGCTGGGTCACAAGGTGAGTTTTGGTAAATTTAAGAAAGCTGAAATCATATCAAATGTCTTTTCAGATCACAATGCTATGAAAAGAAAACTATAAAAACAGAAACACATGGAGGGTAAACAATATGCTACTAAATAACCAATGGATTAGGTCGTTTATTTTTCTGGAATTGAGCTGCAGGAGTTGCTTGTATATTTTTGAGATTAATTCTCTGTCAGTTGCTTCATTTGCTATTATTTTCTGTCCATCGGCAGACAAATGGGTAAGAAAGCTGTGGTACATATACACAATGGAATATTACTCAGCTATTAAAAGAATGCATTTGAATCAGTTCTAATGAGGTGGATGAAACTGGAACATATTATACAGACCAAAGTAAGTCAGAAAGAAAAACACCAATACAGTATATTAACGCATATATATGAAATTTAGAAAGATGGTAATGATGACCCTATATACGAGACATCAAAAGAGATACAGATGTAAAGAACAGACTTTTGGACTCTGTGGGAGAAGATGAAGGTGGGATGATCTGAGAGAATAGCACTGAAACTTGTATATTATCATATGTGAAATAGATCACCAGTCCAGGTTTGATGCATGAGACAGGGTGCTCAGGGCTGGTGCACTGGGATGACCCTGAGGGATGGGATGAGGAAGGAGGTGGGAGGGGGGTTCAGGATGGGGAACACAAGTACACCCATGGCTGATTCATGTGAATGTATGGCAAAAAACCACCACAATATTGTAAAGTAATTAGCCTCCAATTAAAATAAATTAAAAAAAAAACAACTAACCAATGGATCACAGAAGAAATCAAAGAGGAAATCAAAAAACACCTGAAGACAAAATGAAAGCACAATAATCCAAAATCTATGGGATGCAGCAAAACCAGTTCTAAGAGGGAAGTTTATAGCAATACAATCTTACCTCAGGAAAAAATAAAAATCTCAAATAACCTAACCTTACACCTAAAACAACTAGAGAAAGAAGAACAAAACCCAATGTTAGTAGAAGGAAAGAAATCATAAAGATCAGAGCATAAATAAATGAAACAGAGATTAAGAAAACAACAGAAAATACCAATGAAACTTAAAACTGTTTCTTTGGAAAGATAAAACTGATAAACCTTTACCTCATCAGTCCTTCCAATGGAAAGTCAGGGTTGACTACTGGAAGGGCTAGTACTAAAGCTGAAGCTCCAATACTTTGGCCACCTGATGGGAAAGGTTGAAGGCAAAAGAGGGCAGAGGATGAGATGGTTAGATAGCATCACCATCTCAATGGGCATGAACCGAGCAAACTTTGGGAGATGGTAGAGGACACAGGAGCCTGGCATGCTGCAGTCCATGGGTTGCAAAGAATAAGACATGACTTACCAACTGAAAACATAGCCAGACTCGTCAAGAAAAAAAGGGAGAGGGCCTAAATCAGTGCCATCAGTACCATCTTTCTAGACTCCACTTACATGCATTAATATACTTGTTTTTTCTCTTTCTGACTTACTTCATTCTGTATGATAGGCTCTAGGTTCATCCACCTCATTAGACTGACTCATATGCATTCCTTTTTATGGCCGAATAGTCCACTGTATATAGGTACCACAACTTCTTTACCTATTCATCTGTCAATGGACATCTAGGTTGCTTCCATGTCCTAGCTGTTGTAAATAGTGCTGCAATCAACACTGGGGTACATGTATCTTTTTCAGTTATGGTTTTCTTAGGGTATAAGCCCAGCAATGGGCTTGTTGTGTCAGATGGTAGTTTTATTCCTAGTTTTTTAAGGAATCTTCATACTGTTCTCCATAGTGGGTATATCAGTTTACACACATACCAACAATATAAGAGGATTCCCTTTTCTTCACACCCTCTCCAGCATTTACTGTCTGTAGACTTTTTGATGATGGCCATTCTGAATGGTATGAGATGATGCCTCACTGTAGTTTTTATTTGCATTTCTCTAATAATTAGTGATATTGAGTGTCTTTTCATGTATTTACTGGTTATCTGTATGTCTTCTTTGGAGAAATGTCTAAATCTTCTGTTCATTTTTTGATTGGGCTGTTTGTTTTTCTGATACTGAGTTGTATGAGCTGCTTATATATTCCAGAGATTAATCCTTTGTCAGTTGTTTTGTTCGGAATTATTTTCTCGTATTCTGAGGGTTGTCTTTTAATCCTATGGGCTTTTTGTTGTTGTTTTGTTTTTTAGTGGTTTGTTGAGCCATTAATATAAACTGGCTTACCTTTCCAGTCTTCTGAGAATCACTATTTTGACAACTCAAGTGGAAAGGAGAAACATTACCACAATATAGATCCTTATACTCTCCCCCTTTATGCTTTGAAAAGAAAGTGAAAATCACTCAGTTGTGTCCAACTCTGTGTGACCCCATGGACTGTAGCCCACCAGGCACCTCTATGGGATTCTCCAGGCAAGAACACTGGAGTGGGTAGCCGTTCTCTTCTCCAGGGGACCTTTCCACCCAGGGATCAAACCCAGGTCTCCTGCATTGCAGGCAGATTCATTACTATCTGAGCCACCAGGGAAGCCCACCTTTATGCTTTAGTTATCTCATATAGTACATTAACATATGCTGAAAATTCCATCTGATAATTTTATTTCAACAGCCAAACATATACTGTAGAACTCATAAAAATAAGATCTATTACATTACTCAACAATTTCACATTCCAATTGTTCACACAAAGGAACAGATAGGTAAATACATTTCAGCAACACCAATCTCAATTTTGCCCTTAACTCTACCTAATAAACCTTAACTTCCCTGGTTAATTCTCTCCCATTCCTCATTGCCTTCTTGAAATCTCCCACTTTTTTATCTCCCTTTATTCTGAGCAAGTGACCTAATTCATTGATAAGGAACATCAGTCAAGAATTCCTCAAATTCTTGGTATCACTCTTATACTGACCTGTACTCAAAACTACCCATATCCTGGGGCTTGATTAAAGGACTGACTGACCAAATAGTGGCTGACTTTACTTTGGGGGGCTCCAAAATCACTGCAGAAGGTGATTGCAGCCATGAAATTAAGACACTTACTCCTTGGAAAGTTATAACCAACCAGCATGTTAAAAAGCAGAGACATTACTTTGTCAACAAAGGTCCATTTAGTCAAGGCTATGGTTTTTCCAGTAGTCATGTACGGATGTGAGAGTTGGACTATAAAGAAAGCTGAGTGCCGAAGAATTGATGCTTTTGAACTGCGGTGTTGGAGAAGACTCTTGAGAGTCCCTTGGACTGCAAGGAGATCCAGCCAGTCCATCCTAAAGCAGATCAGTCCTGGGTGTTCATTGGAAGGGCTGATGTTGAAGCTGAAACTCCAATACTTTGGCTACCTCATGCGAAGAGCTGACTCATTTGAAAAGACACTTATGTTGGGAAAGATTGAAGGCAGGAGGAGAAGGGGATGACAGAGGATGAGATGGTTGGATGGCATCACCGACTCAATGGACATGAGTTGGGTAAACTCCGGGAATTGGTGATAGACAGGGAGGCCTCGCGTGATGCAGTTCATGGGGTCGCAAAGAGTCAGACATGACTGAGCAACTGAACTGAACTGACCAAACAGTTGCCCGAGTGCCAGTCTACAAGAAGCACTACACAAATCACTGGAAGAAACTGATAATAAGGGACCATTCAGAACGATTGCCTTATAACCAGGCAAATATGCACTGGTGTCTGACCTACCAACCTGGACAGCATTTGAGAGAAAAAAATTAAATACTTCTTGCCAGCACCAATCTACCTCCACCAAATATTTTTGCAGTGCTACTACAGTGCTACTGAAGGTTACACTACCAATCCCTGATCCAGATGGCTAACAGGCACTTGAAACTGACAGAATCTACATAAAAATTGAAATTAAACCATACACTGAATAGCGCTATTTGCCAGGAACAACTAATTTATTTTTTAACTAAATTTGAAACCTTTACTATGCCTCACAGGAAGCTGTCTTGTTCAGAAAACAGCATAAGAAAACTGAATAAAGAGCCAAAATACAGAAAAATGATAAGAATTCTGTCAACATGAAAACCAGAAAAATAACTTTAAAATATATTTTGGACAAGACTTTTCCACTTTAATTGTTTATTCAACAATATTATTGAGCACCAATTATGTGCCAGGTAGTGTTCTGGGAAACAAGACAAACGGAGTCCCTGCTCTTGGGATTTAAATTTTAGCAGAAGCAGATAATAAACAAATAAACAAAGATAATATATCATAGTAAATAATATTTTTAAAAACATAACATATAACAATAAATGCCATTTTTTAAAAAGATGATATGATAGAGAAGGCTGCTAACACAGACTGAAAGTAAGAGAAGGCCACACTGAGGTACAAAAGACCTAAAGAATAAAAAAAAAAAACAAAAAACCCCAACCACGCAAAAATAGGGCATGGGGGGAACAGAATATTCTAAGCAGAGGGAATAACAGCAACTTCCAAAGCAGAAACAAGCTTGGTCTTTGAAGAACAGGAAAAAATACTTCTCTGTGACTGGAATAAATAACAAGCAAGGAAATAAATTATAGGAGATGATGGTAGAAAGACAGGGAGAAGTCAGATCAAGTAGAGCTTTATGGGCCACTCAATCTTTAATAAGTGTGAATAGGCTATCTAGTTGTGACAGGTATACAAGAGACTTTTAAAAAAATATTAAGCTATGTTCTGTGCATGTGGTAAATCTTTTCTTATGACCACAATAAATGATGTAGCTTTCTTTTATGAGAACATCAGTATCTTCCTACTTTCAATAAAATAAATGTTTAACAAATATTTGAAGGGACGTCTATTTCGATTTTTGCCTTCTACTTTCCTACAGTCATTACGGAATAGAAATTTCTTCTGAGTTCTAGAGCTCATCTCTACTCACCAGTCTCTGATAGCTTCATGTACACAATGTAAGAGAAAACTGTCTCCTTTAGCTTCACAATCCATGCTCCAGGGATACATTTAGCAGGCAATACACAAGATTTCACCTTCCTCACCTCTTCACTCAGAATCCTAAAGCAAAAGCTCCTCATACATCATACTCCATCCATTAACCCATCTTTCAGTAATTTCCACTGCTCCCTCAAGCAAAAGACATGTCAGAAACTGTTTAAAGTTCTGCCTTTCCTCACAAGAAATACTGAGTATCATTGTGTATTTACCATTATGTACTGCCAAAGCCTAAGAATGATAAGACTCTGAAAATCTATTAAATCAAAATATATAATCAAAGTCATAATAGTTCAAAAGTTCTCATCAACTTACTAGAAACCACTTATCTTTATTTGGGTAGTTTTAAAATCATGTATATACCTAATTATTTGTAATCCACACCCAACTTCCTATGGGTGTGAGATATATCACAGTTTGAGAATGAATTTTTGGATCATCTATAGTTCCAACTACCATATATCTGAATCCTGGCATTACAGCTTATTATCCTGCCAAAAATAATGATGCAAAAACTGGCAGAGATGCTGATTTGTCTGTCAAGAAAATCTTTTTAAAATAATATATAACATTTTAAAATTTCCTAGTCAGCACTTAAAAACTTTCAAATGTTTCTAGGCAGAATGTGTTCCTTAACATGGACTATAATTTAGTAACAGCAAATGGCTAATGTTTTTATTATGCCTTCATAACTGGCAAGGTATAAAAATTATTATAATTACATTTAATAGGCTAAAATTAAAATTTCATGTATGAGAAATATTCTTATTAGGAAATTCTAATTAACTTTAAAATAATTTGTCTTAATAAAGCACAAATTTTGATAGTTACACAAATTGTTTCCTTTCCTTCTGCTCCAGTCTAAAAAAATTCCACAGATTGTAGGGACTGTAATAATTTACAGCAAATGAAACATTCTGACTTTAGTCATACTTTTTGAGACTGTATGAAGTAACCCCATGGCAAAGAGAGAATTTGTGCTTCAAAAAATAAGCTTTCAGATAAAAATCACAGCTCATTTGCTGTGAACAAAGTGTTTTATCCAGTTCCTCAGCCATTTGTACAACAAAATTGACCCTTCTCATGCATCACTGACTTGGTCATCTCATATGCCACAGACAAGTAGGAAACCCTCAATTACAAAACACTTTTCTCTCTTAATAGTAATAGTAAAGACACTCTTGTTAAGGAAAGAAAACTAAGTATTACCCATAATCCCACTAACCTAAAAAAATATTTTACTTTTTAAGTAGGTGCATAAGGGTTCACTATATTTCTTCATTTTAGTTTATATCCAAAGTTTTCCAAAAGGAAAAGGAAAGAAAAAGTTTACTAAAAAGCTCTAAGAACAAGCTAAACCACAAAAATCAAATCTTGTCTTACATATACATGAATTCAGGAATTAGCACAGTGCAATCACTCAGTCAAAAATGGACTGATTATACTGTCACTCAGATAAACCAGGATCTATCCACTATTTACTTAGGGCCACTGTCTGATGACAACACACTAAGATTCTTCAAAACCACTTGCTGCAGATGTCAGAAAACCTCTGAAGAAATGAAGAAGAATCCATTCATTTAATCATTCACTCAAGAAATATTTACTAAATACTTATTCTATACCAGACCTTGTTCTGAGGTTGCATCAGTAAATAAAACATATTAAAATATCAATGGATACATTCTAATTGGGAGGGAATGGGCAGATAATATATGTTACAAGTAAATTATATAGTAGGCTAGATGATAAGTGCTAAGGAAAAAATAGAGCAAGATAAGAGTATCAAGGTAGGGGATATGGCAATTTTAAGAAGGGTGATCAGGGTGGGTTTCAATGAGATGACATTTGAGCAAAGACTTGCAGGAGGAAAGAAAGTGATATCTGTGAATATCTAGACAACATTCTGTAATACAGAACACCCAATGCAATGAGCCTGAGACAGATGTATGCCTGATGTATTTTAAAAAACAGCATGAAAGTCAGAGTAACCAGAGCATAATGATCAAAACAAACAGCAGAAAGGGAAGTCAGAGAAACAATATGGAAAAAAGGTATGAGTAGGGACTAAGTACAGCTTTGTAGGACACTATAAAAGCTAGCTCTATAAGGAATGACACAGAATGCCAAAATGAAGGATTCTGAGTGAAGAATTTACATGACTAGCTCTTTTCTGACCCACTTTGACTCTGGGGTTCTAGCCCAGCAGAGACCCAAATGGTTGCTTTCTTGCTATATCACTTGTGATCTGATAGTCAGTTCCCTACCAAATGACTGTTGTACAGGGTCTCTGACCTACACTTACTATTCTTAGAAAAGCTCTTATTAGTCATTGATAAAAATCCCTTACTTTAGGAATGGAATACAGTATCAGCTCCAAAAGACGACTTACTCAGTTATAAAAATTTGTTTCTTCTAATAGAAATAATTTGCATCAACATTGCTTTTTAGATTATGCAAAATGGCAAAACAGCTGGTTCAGTATCAGATCTTAAAGTGTTAGTTGTTCAGTCATGTCCAACTCTTTGAGACCCCATGGACCGTCTATGGAATTCTCCAGGCAAGAATACTGGAGTGGGTTGCCATTCCCTTCTCCAAGGGATCTTCCCAACCTAGGGATTGAACCTGGGTCTCCTGCACTGTAGGCAGATTCTTTACCATCTGAGCTACCAGAGTCAGGCAAAGCTATCTAAGCTATCAGATTAACCAAGATTAAAATCTAAGTTCAAATACTTAATACATGAATGATCTTGGACAAGTTATTTCTCTTGGCCTCAATTCTTATAATTTGTAAAAGAATAAAAATATCAAAATTTATGTAAGGATTAAGTAACTTAAAAGAATCTATCCCAGTGCCTAGATCATTAACAGGCATTTAATATATGTTACATCCATTATCTCGCAGTCCCAAGAGTACTTCCCATGTTGCTTTATATCCTTGAGAATTCAATCCTAGTAGCTCAAGAGTCCAGGGACACCCAAGAGGAAAAAAACCAGACAGCCACAAACTAGCTTAAGTGAGAATGACTTACTGTCAACACTTTAATAGTTGAGGCTGCTGGGTAGCAGCATTCTATTGATATCTATGCATCTGCCAAGAACCATCCCTGGGATTAGAGCTCCTGCTCCCACAGAAAACTGTCATCTCTCCTGCCCTTCTGTGGGCCCCCTAGCATGATGCTGTGTCTGTATATTCTATACACTATACACAGCCACTTGTCCTTTCCTTTTGTAAACTACATTTGAAATGTATTAAACCAATATTCAGGGGGAAAAGATATCTACCTTAACATCACATTAAACGTACTACATATATAGTTTTTTAATTTGATGTTTTATTTTGAAGAAGCTCTGAGATTAAGTTTCCCAAGACAGGTGGCTTTCTAGACATTGAATGAACATGGCTGATAGAACCATATATATTTTTCACTAAAATTCTTTAAAAATAAACAAACAGGGCTTGCCTCATGGCTCAGTGGTAAAGAATCTGCCTGCCAAAGCAGGAGGCTCAGGTTGGATCCCTGATCCAGGAAGATCCCACGTGCCACGGACAACTAAGCCCATGTACCACAACTACTGAGCCTGTGCTCCAGAGCCTGGGAGTTGCAACCACTGAGCCCACAAGCCACAAACTGAAGCCCATGCAGCCCAGAGAATGTGCTCTGCAACGAGAAACCACCACCACGAGAAGCCTGCACACTGCAACTAGAGTAGCACCCACTCTCGACAAATAAGGCAAAAGCCTGTGTAGCAATAAAGACTCAACACAGGCAAAAATAAAATAAATAAAATTATTTTTAAAAAAAAGACCCCAAACCTCAAGTTTTTCACTTTATTGGAATTTTCCTGTAGGGTCAAGAAAAATCCCTAAAACTTTTTCCCTTCTTATTTAGAAGTGAATACTTAGGTAACAATATTGAAAGAAAATATCCTAAAATCATTTGTCTTTGTTTTACTTGCCAACCTTTGGATTTTACAGACATGCAGGAATTTTCATAACTAGCATCTACTACTTCTTCCTCCCTACTTTATACCTTTGTTAACCTGGGAGAAAATAACAGGGCAGACTGCCTGATAACTGAACGTCCATATCCTTGACTTTATAAGTGACAAATGATACCTCTGATCTTACTCTTTTTTTCCTTTGAAATTTTTTCTTTTTCTATGTAGTTACTAGATATCAGTAGTTGGTCAGTAACTTTGTAAATGCAAACAAAACACTTCTCCTGGTTCTCCTTAAGTGGAGGAACTTTGTTGCTGACAGAGGGGCAAGGATTGCTTTTTCAGGCAATGTTTCATTATAAATTGCCAGGTACCTCTCTGTGTAATCATAAACAGTTTGTCCACTCTGACTGACCACTTAATTGTCCCCTTTTGCACAGGCAGGGGTAAGGAAATTACTGCGATGGTTTAGGAGAGAGGGTTCTGGGTCATCAGGCCTGATGGGACATCATGCCAGGTCTTCATCCCCAGCGCTAGTTCTAACAAAACAGAGTTGAGGTTTTAGAATATTCCTTCAACCACCTGAGCATCTTCTTGTTGATCATCTTGTTTCCCTTTGGACTCCTCTCCTGTGTTGCCTTAAGAAAACAAAGATGCCCCCAACTCTTTTATGGTGAGAGAAGTAATGAGTTACTTAATGAAACGCACTTTCATTTTCTTTCCTGGTTGTGCAGGTGGTACTCCCTGACACCTGCTTTTAGGAAAACTCAAATCTTGTGCTCCCCTTTGCAGGTCCCAGAATAGCAAAACCGGGTCCTGTGTCATTAACATAGATAGAGTTGTCTACTTTGCTATACTAAGAGAGACAATCCATGACTTGTCTGAACCCATCAGGATGGAGCCTGAGACCATCAGCCTGAAGTCCTCATGCACTGGTTTACCTGCATTTGATTTTGGTAAACTTTAAGGGTTTTTAAATCATCTTATTGGTGTTGTGATCATTACTCACCGATGGTCAGAGTTTCACAGTAGCAAGGAGTTTTCTATACTTAGAAAAGACAGCTTTTGCTACACTTACAACATTAGGAAATATGATTTCTAGCTTAGATACTGATGCTTTAAAAGTAAAAGCACTTTTGCAAGTACCTACTATCTTATCTGCAGCTATTTTTAATTGACAAAGATTCCAAACAATTCAGTGTGGAAAATGACAACACTACTTTTGTCAAATTCACCAGGTAATGCTTCTTCTGAATGGAGGGCATGGAATTGCCATAGTCACTGTTTCTTTTCCTGCAAATTCGCATATGATCATGATAACCAACCCCTTCCTTTGGTATCAAAGTTCTCCATAAAGTCAGCCATCTTTTCCCTCAAAGATTAGCATCTCCCTGTAAAAAGCTAAGTAAGGTCTTATCAATAATAGCATGTGGAAAAAGTATTTTTTAATTCATGTTTCTCAGCATGTTCAGTTCAATTACAAAAGAAACCAGTTAACTTGGATCATCTGAAGTATTTGCTGATTATTTATCCTTTCTCCACTCTCTGGAACTGCTGATGTGCTGCTAAACATATCAGCCTATGTATGCGCTCTAGCTAAGGATGTGGAGGTAGTTGAGATGGAGAGGTAAAGTGAACTCAACTGTGCAGTGTTTCTGATCCAGTCATGTTTCTTCCATTAATGATCAAAGTTGATGTGTTCCAGATATTTGGATAAAAACTGGAGTCTTTATTTCTTCTATCATATTCATTTCTTTTCTCTGGTACTTTGGTATCATTACTACACATTCCTTGCCAGCTAGGCAGTTTGAAATAGTCTTTTCCTGTCTTTTCTGAATTACACATAATCTCTTTATAAATTTTAAAAAACTACCAACAAAATGAAATTTGTAGCCAGATCTGAGACAAGTTTCATGAAACAGGTCAACACCCAATTCACCAATTTTGGCCATTTCATCTTCCTGCCACTTTTAGGTGGATATCAAATTCAACTGCACATTAACAGTTTTTCTGAATTTTTCATAACTTTCCCTAGGCTTATTAAATTTCACAATCCAGGATTGAATTGTTCCATTATATTGTGGTAGAACAGAAGGGCTCACTGGGAAGATGTATGCATCTCTTAAAGTTCTCCAAGTGAACAAGGGCTGCCTATATCCCACTATAAATAGAGCATGTTGCAGACATTCATGTTATTATCTTCAAAGTGCAATACACAGGACCTAATATGCCTAAAGGGGCTGCTTTTTAAGTAATCTATTTCTGCAATTTCAAAAGAACTCCAAAATAGAGCAGTTAAGGGAACACTGTCTCTTCCTCTGGTAGACTGACAATACCTATTAACACATTAAAGGTTATTAAGTCATATAGCTCAGAGAAAAAGAAAATTATTTGCCTTGACCATAGAATATTTTTTCCCTCACAGGTATTAACATGTCAAAAACTAGTCTATCACAAAACACCATTAGAGGAATGCTGCTTTTATTTGAAAACCAAAATCATTTTCAACATTATTCTTGATGGGCAGAATCCTCTAAGGAAAGGGTATTTTTTAACTGGTGGAAATTAAAATATTTAAAGTATTTTTGAAATTTTGGGGGGGGGGCAATTTTTGGTTATTTCAATTATTGGGATGGGTGAGGTATTGCAACAAGCAAGTGGGCAGGAAGTAGGACAGTTCAGTTCAATCACTCAGTTGTGTCCAACTCTTTGCAACCCCATGGACTGCAGCACGCCAGGCCTCCCTGTCCATCACCAATTCCGGAGTTTACTCAAACTCATGTCCATTGAGTTGGTGATGCCAACCAACCATTTCATCCTCTGTCATCCCCTTCTCCTCCCACCTTCAATCTTTCCCAGCATCAGCATTTTTTCCAATGAGTCAGTTCTTGCATCAGGTGGCCAAAGTATTGGAGCTTCAGCATCAGTTCTTCCAATGAATATTCAGAACTGATCTGCTTTAGGATGGACTGGTTGGATCTCCTTGCAGTCTAAGGGACTCTCAAGAGTCTTCTCCAACACCACAGTTCAAAAGCATCAGTTCTTCAGCACTCAGCTTTCTTAATAATCCAACTCTCACATCCATACATGACTACTGGAAAAACCATAGCTTTGACTAGATGGACCTTTGTTGGCAAAGTAATGTCTCTGCTTTTTAATATGCTGTCTAGATTGGTCATAACTTTTCTTCCAAGAAGTAAGCGTCTTTTAATTTCATGGCTGCCGTCACCATCTGCAGTGATTTTGGAGCCCCCCAAAAGAAAGTCTGTCACTGTCTCCACTATTTTCCCATCTATTTGCCATGAAGTGATGAGATCAGATGCCATGATCTTAATTTTCTGAATGCTGAGCTTTAAGCCAACTTTTTCACTCCCCTCTTTCACTTTCATTCTAAGAAGCTCTTTAGTTCTTCGCTTTCTGCCATAAGGGTAGTGTTATCTGCATATCTGAGGTTATTGACATTTATCCCAGCACTCTTGATTCCAGCTTGTGCTTCATCCAGCTCAGCCCTTCTAATGATGTACTCTGCCTATAAATTAAATAAGCAGGGTGACAATATACAGCCTTGATGTACTCCTTTCCCGATTTGGAACCAGTCTGTCGTTCCATGTCCAGTTCTAACTATTGCTTCCTGACTTGCATACAGGTTTCTCAAGAGGCAGGTCAGGGGGTCTGGTATTCCCATCTCTTTCTAACAATTTTCTAAAGTTTGTTGTAATCCACAGTCAAAGGCTTTGACACAGTCAGTAAAGCAGAAATAGGTGTTTTTCTGGAACTCTCTTGCTTTTTCAATGATCCAACGGATGTTGGCAATTTGATATCTGGTTCCTCTGCCTTTTCTAAATCCTGCTTGAACATCTGGAAGTTCACGGTTCACGTACTGCTGAATCCTGGCTTGGAGAATTTTGAGCATTACTTTGCTAACATGTGAGATGAGTGCAACTGGGCATCCTTTAGCATTGCCTTTCTTTGGGATTGGAATGAAAACGGACCTTTTCCAGTCCTGTGGCCACTGCTGAGTTTTCCAAATGTGCTGGCATACTGAGTGCAGCACTTTCACAGCATCATGTTTTAGGATTTGAAATAGCTCTACTGGAATTCCATCACCTCCACTAGCTTTGTTCGTAGTGATGCTTTCTAAGGCCCACTTGACTTCACGTTCCCGGGTGCAACAGTTCTATAAAACAAAGAACTTTCCCACAACTTCCAAACACCTGATAGCTATATAAGGGAAAAACTTACTTATAATTACTTGAGCCAGGGACTTCCCTGTGGTCCAGTGGTTAAGAATCTGCCTTGCAATGCAAGGGATGTGGGTTCAAACATCTTGTTATAGAACAAACTGGATGAAATTCTAACCAAATACAATATATTCTTGCATGGTACTGATCTGTGCTGAATTTTTCAAGAATACAAAGTTTGGAATTTTTTCAAGAGCAGTTTACCACTGCAGGAAATCAATACTAAAAGAAACACCACTCGTGGTATTTTAAGCATCAATATAATACACTTCTATCAGTTTTCATGGATAACTATCTATTTCACAGTCATTTTGATACAAGCATCTGATTACTTCCCCAGAACTTCCAGTGTAATAATGCCTGACCACTTATATACTGAAATCTAATATATTATAAATCCATTTTCTTTATTGCTCTTTGATACAGTTTTAAACATTATACTGTCTTTCAATATTGTATGTATAAATAAGTTGTATCATCTATAAATTTTATTTCAGGATAATACAGTGGATGCTACAAAGCATTAATTTTTAAAAGAAGGATGTTTCTTATGAGATTGAGAACCACTGATCTATAAGCTTTAGTTCCCTAAAGAAGAGAAATTTAAATTAAGACAACCTATGACTGAGCAAAATTATGATTAAACAAAACCACAAATGCAGAGTGGTTAAGGTAAATGTTGGAAAATATGCTATGTTTAAGATATAATAATTTATCAGTAAACTTTTACTATATGCCTAGCGCTTGATAACACTGAAGTAAAAAGAGGTGCAGCCCAGGTCTATACGCTTTCATGGAACTTACACGGTAGGAAGGAAACAAAGCAATAGTCAAAATAGTTAAAGAACTAAACGCCAGTTACTGTCTGAACATATGTGAAAATATAAATGAAAAAAACTACATCTAGTATATAGTTAAAAATATATAACGTATTATAACTGAAATTACGAACTAATTATTTTTAAGATTTAAGAAAGGCTATAGACACAGAGTCATCACAGTTTACTAATTTATGATATAAATTCCTAAAGTTTAAGGTTGATATCAAAGATTATAGTCCTGTCCCTAAGTAACATATACATCCTTTCATGAAAGAGGTTTTTTCAAAAGAAAGACATACTACTTACAGAAAACAGGTTCTGTCATATATAGGTGAGGCAACTGACTCATAGATGCTATTATAAACTTTCAGAAAATAACAGTAAGCATAAATGAGCTATAAACCCATCATCAATCATCACAGAAAGTTACATCACTCTAAGAATCACTCTGACTCAGTGTAACAGACAAAAATGTTGCCTAAAGGGCAGTCCAGCTTAGCGCCTAGATTTAGTTATATGTACTAATACAGGAACAGCAGCAAAAAATCTCTAGATTCTTTGTAAATTATCCTTCATTATCTATGTTCATTTGTAATCTGAAGCCATTTCCATTAACTTTTTCAACCTTATGAACACACCTATAGATTGTTTTAGCAGTCAGTTATGTTTTTTCTTTATAAACATTAATCAATATGCCATCATGGCTAAACATTCCTAAGATTAAGTGCTAAGTACTGCTGTAATCTATGAATAAGGTCTCTACAAATAAGATATCTTAGGTCCAGTCTACTTGGGACAACCGAGTCACACCTGCTTTTCAGAGAAGATCATTAGTAGTGCCCTTTTCCACTCTTACAGAGAATAATTACATGGACTCTATACCAATGAAGCCAAACATACAGGGAACTTTTATAAACTACACCTATTTTTCACTTCCCGTTCATTCCTAACTGATAAAAATACTTGTTATATTTTATAAACATCCACTATAGTTGCTAATAACTCCTAGAGTCCTGTCCCTCTGGTCAGGATCTAGCCCTAAGGCAGCTAGGGACTGCCTCTTAGTGTTGGGATGATTCTTGGATGTCCCTGATTCCGCCTCTGTGTGAACATTTTGTCATGCCTTGTAATGGTCTCCCATACCTACTATCATCCCAACTTCAGTCTAACTTTGTCCCAATTCTTTCCATCCCACACATTTTTCCTCTTGTTCTTAAAAATCCGTTTTATTTCCTCATTCAAATCAAGTTAATGGGTATTGTATCCCAAATGTGAAAGACCACTATTTGTGGAAGATTTTCCTTTATAGAAAAAAAATGCTTGGTTTCCTTTAAAATCAAGAATTAGACAAGGATGGCCTGTTTTGCCATTTCTAGTCAACACAGTGCTAGAAACTCTAGAGAGAGCAATTAGGCAAGAAAAATAAAAGGCTTTCGTATTTAAAAGGAAGAAATAAAACTATGTCTATTTGTAGTTTAAAGATCTTCTAGGTAGAAAATACTAAAGAATTCACAAAACAAAACTGTTAAGAGCTAAGGAATAAATGCAACAAAATTGAAAGATACAAAAATCAACAGATAAAAATCAGCTGTGTTTCTATACACGAGCAATGAACAATCTGAAAAAGAAATTAAGAAAGCAATTTCATTCATAACAGTATCAAAAAGAATAAAATACTCCTGATACCCATTATATGGGCTACATACAATGGAATATTCATCCTTAAAAAAGAAGAAAATTCTGGCACATGCTACAATATGAAGAACCTTGAAGAATTATACCAAGTGAAATAAGCCTGTCACAAAATGACATATGTTTTTACTTATATAAGATACCTAAATAAGCAAATCGATACATAAAGAAAGTATACTAGAGGTTTCTAGACTCTGGAGGAAGGCATTAACAGGAGGCTCTTGTTTAATGATACATAGTTTCTATCTGGGTTAAGGAAAACACTTTGGAAATAAGACAGTGGTGATGGGTGCATAGCATTGTGAATGTAATTAACGACACAGAATTCTATAGTTAAAAACAGTTAAACTGGAAAATTCATGTTACATACATTTTGCCACAACAAAAAAGAACAAAAATTAAGCTTGAAATTGAATGTGAATTCATTCATCCATTCAGTCAGTCACTGACATTTTCTATTGCACATATTATGTGCCATACCATTTCTGTCCTTTATTGAAAACCCATCTTTGTCTGAAGTGTTCCCTTGGCATCTCTAATTTTCTTGAAGAGATCTCTAGTCTTTCCCATGTTGTTGTTTTCCTCTATTGTTTTGCACTGATCACTGAGGAAGGCTTCCTTATCTCTCCTGGCTATTCTTTGGAACTCTGCATTCAAATGGGAATATCTTTCCTTTTCTCCTTTGCTTTTCGCTTCTCTTCACAACTATTTGTAAGGCCTCCTCAGACAACTATTTTGCCTTTTTGCATTTCTTTTCCATAGGGATGGTCTTGATCTGTATGGACCTAACAGAAGCAGAAGATATTAAGAAGAGTTGGCAAGAATACACAGAAGAACTGTACAAAAAAGATCTTCACGAGCCAGATAATCACAATGGTGTGATCACTCACCTAGAGCCAGACATCCTGGAATGTGAAGTCAAGTGGGCCCTAGAAAGCATCACTACGAACAAAGCTAGTGGAGGTGATGGACTTCCAGTTGAGCTATTTCAAATCCTGAAAGATCATGCTATGAAAGTGCTGCACTCAACATGCCAGCACATTTGGAGAGCTCAGCAGTGGCCACAGGACTGGAAAAGGTCCGTTTTCATTCCAATCCCTAAAAAAGGCAATCCTAAATAATGCTCAAACTACCGCAAAATTGCACTCATCTCACACGCTAGTAAAGTAATGCTCAAAATTCTCCAAGCCAGGCTTCAGCAATAAGTGAACCGTGAACTTCCAGATGTTCAAGCTGGTTTTAGAAAAGCCAGAGGAACCAGAGGACAAATTTCCAACATCCGCTGGATCATCAAAAAAGCAAGAGAGTTCCACAAAAACATCTATTTCTGCTTTATTGACTACACCAAAGCCTTCGACTGTGTGGATCACAATAAACTGTGGAAAATTCTGAAAGACATGGGAATACCAGACCACCTGACCTGCCTCTTGAGAGAGCTGTATGCAGGTCAGAAAGCAACAGTTAGAACTGGACATGGAACAACAGACTGGTTCCAAATAGGAAAAGGAGCACGTCAAGGCTGTATACTGTCACCCTGCTTATTTAACTTATATGCAGAGTACATCATGAGAAACGCTGGGCTGGAAGAAGCACAAACTGGAATCAAGATTGCCATAAGAAATATCAATAACCTCAGATATGCAGATGACACCACCCTTATGGCAGAAAGTGAAGAGGAACTAAAAAGCCTCTTGATGAAAGTGAAAAAGGAGAGTGAAAAAGTTGGCTTAAAGCTTAACATTCAGGAAACTAAGATCATGGCATCTGGTCCCATCACTTCATGGGAAATAGATGGGGAGACAGTAGAAACAGCGTCAGACTATTTTTGGGGGCTCCAAGATCACTGCAGATGGTGACTGCAGCCATGAAATTAAAAGACGCTTACTCCTTGGAAGGAAAGTTATGACCAACCTAGACAGCATATTAAAAAGCAGAGACATTACTTTGCTGAACTGAACTGAATACTTATTATCAGTGCTTTTCATCAGTTTATGTCTATTACCTAACCAAGTGCCTGGCACATAATCAGTTCCGTTCAGTCGCTCAGTCGTGTCCGACTCTTTGCGACCCCATGAATCGCAGCACGACAGGCCTCCCTGTCTATCACCAACTCCCGGAGTTTACTCACTCATGTCCATCGAGTCGGTGATGCCATCCAGCCATCTCATTTTCTGTCGTCCCCTTCTCCTCCTGCCCCCAATCCCTCCCAATATCAGGGTCTTTTCCAATGAGTCAACTCTTTGCATGAGGTGGCCAAAGTATTGGAGTTTCAACCTCAGCATCAGTCCTTCCAATGAATACCCAGGACTGATCTCCTTTAGGATGGACTGGTTGGATCTCCTTGCAGTCCAAGGGACTCGCAAGAGTCTTCTCCAACACCACAGTTCAAAAGCATCAATTCTTCGGCACTCAGTTTTCTTCAGAGTGCAACCGTCACATCCATACATGACCACTGGAAAAACCATAGCCTTGACCAGACGGACCTTTGTTGGGAAAGTAATGTCTCTGCTTTTTAATATGCTGTCTAGGTTGGTCATAACTTTCCTTCCAGGAGTAAGTGTCTTTTAATTTCATGGCTGCAGTCACCATCTGCAGTGATTTTGGAGCCCAAAAAAATAAAGTCTGAAACTGTTTCTACTGTTTCCCCATGTATTTGCCATGAAGTGATGGGACCAGATGCCATGATCTTAGTTTTCTGAATGTTGGGCTTTAAGCCAACTTTTTTACTCTACATGCACTAGTAACATTAATAATTACTAAAATTTTTGAGTACTCTTACATGAACCCAACAAACTAGATAATTGCTATTATTATAATCCTCACTTTACTGATGAATAAACTGAAGCTTAAAAAGACTCAGTAACTTTCAAAATATTACACTGCTTGACATTATGTTATCAACCATTATACTGCCACAGGACTTCCCTGGTGGCTCAGATAGTAAAGCATCTGTCTACAATGCAGGAGACCTGGGTTCGATCCCTGGGCCAGGAAGATTTCCTGGAGAAGGAAATGGCAACCCACTCCAGTAGTCTTGCCTAGAAAATCCCATGGACGGAGGAGCCTGGTGTCCATGGGGTCGCAAAGAGTCTGACACGACTGAGCGACTTTACTTCACTATACCTCCAGGAACAGTATTTGATACTATGAGATGACATAGCAAGGCAATTAACTTATTCACCCAGGGTTTTATGAATATCTGACTAAAAATCTGAAAGCTGATTAGAAATTCTGTAGGGGGAGGGTGTAGGTTGAAAAAGAAAATATTGCTAACAGTGGAAGCAAAAAGTCTAGAAACAGAGTTCATCCAGAAAACTTCAAGCAGCATACTGAAGGTGGACCTTAGAGTGCCAGAGGTGCATTTTCAGAGGTGAGATTGGATGAGATCGGAGTAGTAAACAGGACAGAGAGAATGTTTGGTTTGGTTTTATCCACTGTGGAATAAACAACCACAAGTTTAGGGTTTAAAACAGCAATCATTTTGTTATGTCTCAGTATTCTGTGGATGGATTGGGCTCCGTTAGGCAGTTCTGCAGCTTCAGGTGATATCACTGAGGCTGAAATTATCTGGGAGTTTCCAGGGCATGGAGTATATAAGATGGCTCTCTCACAGGTCTGTCATCTGGGCAGGAACATCTAGAAGTCTGGGTTCACCTGGGATGCTGGGATGTCCAGGCCTTCCTTTCTTTTCATGTACCTTCAGGCACATTCTCTCCATACAGAAGGATGGAGTCCTAAAGGAGACTATGAAGAAGGGACCCTAGAATAAAAACCAGAAGAACAGAGGATCAAGAAAACAAGAGGAAAAAGTATTTCATAGAAGAGAAAATTACTACTACTGTCAAATGCTGCAGAGAGATTAACTATGATTAAGACTGAAAACTGTTCCCTCAGATCACAAACATATGAGTTATTAGTGACTCTGGTAAAAGCAGTCTCCGGAGCAGAAGCTCTACTGTAGTGAATAAAAAGTGAATAGAAGGTGGAAAAGTGGAAATAATAGAACATTTTTTCAAGAAGCTCAACAGTTAAAGAGAAGACCACCTAGTGGTAGGTATGGGAAGACAAGAGCTCAAGAGAGGATTCTTTTTTTTTTTTTTTATGCTGATGAAATTTATCAAGGACAAACAGAAGCCCCGTCAGGAGATCTGGCTGGAGAACAGTTTAGTAGACTGTTGGGACCCCATCCCAACTGTCTTGGGTTGTTAGCAGTAAAGGGAACAGGTGGTCATTTAGTTCAAGGCTTTCATTTATGGACGGCACAAAGCTTCTTCAATGTGCCGGGCACAAGAGGATTCTTTAAGATGGCAGAGGCTAGAGCACATGTAAGTACTATCGGGGTGAAACCAACAGAAAAGGGGAAAAAAATGAGGAAGCAGAAGGGTATACAATACACAACACAGAAACACATCATCTTGAGACAGGAGACAAGAACCACTGTGCCTAGCACTGGAAAGTGCTATGAGTGCACTCAGGCTGTAGGCATGGCAAACATATATATATATATGAAATTGAAAGTCTAAGGCATTCTTCTTTGATGCCTTCTACAGCATTTTCTCAGTAAAGTAGGAAGTAAGGTCATCTTCTAGGAAAAAGGATAGGAGGTTTGAGAAGAATGAAAGACCTTTTAAATGGCCACTATCAGGACTAAGTTAAGAGTTGATTAGGAAAACATGAAAATATAACTAGAAAGCTTGAGAACCCAAAGCTAGATTGGTAATCAAGACTATGGTATTTTTCAGTCGGCTTAACTACATGTTTTCTCTTGCCATATTCAGTAATCAGGTACAGAGAATTTATAGGGATTGAATTGTATTGAAGAGGTAAATGGATTAACAAGAAAATTACAAATTTTACCAACATGTATACTGATAAGTTTAAACTATTCTGTCTTATTCGGCAAAGTTATCCACTGCAGTACTTCAGGTGCTACTGAAAGATGCTACACAGCATGGCCTAAGTCCCCTGTAAACAGATCAGAAAACAATACTAGCCACACTTGATTCAGTACCTCTATTCAGAGCTCTAAGAATGAAAAATAGTAGGAGCACAAATGTAATTTAAAATTGTTTAGCATTCACACAGAAAACAGGTGAAATGTTTTATTGATAGATTTAACACAATATATTTTACACATTTCTACAAACAACTACAAAATATAAATTATTAATGAGATAGTTTAAAATACTGAGTGTTGAAACTCAGGGTGAATCTTATACTTACATCATGCACTTGCATACATGCATGCCAAGCTGCTTCAGTCATGTCCCACTCTTTGCAACCCTATGGACTGTAGCCCGCCAGGCTCCTCTGTCCATGGGGATGCTCCAGGTAATAGCTGGAGTGGGTTGCTGTGCCCTCCTCCAGGGGATCTTTCAGACCCGGGATCAAATCGGCATCTCTTACATCTCCTGCATTGGCAGGCGGGTTCTTTACCAGTAGCACCACCTGGGAAGCCCATACTTACATTCTATCTCCATCCACATCAGTTGTATTCCAATAGTTCAAAGGCTACATGTGGCCAGTAGGTACATACTGGACTGTGTAGCTCTAGATGTTATAGTTGTATAATATCTAGAATTATGACATCCTTGTTGAATTAACAGAACCAATGAAGTTCCTTCTTAAATGCCATCATCCTATTCCTGCAGTCATTCATAATATATGCTTACACAGCATACTTCAGCTACAAATGTTCTGTTATTCCTAGATTCAGAATTTAGACAGATATACTGAAAATAGATCATTCAAGACACAGCTTTGGTTCCCTACCAAGTTCATGCTTGCCACCTGTCTGGAAACCACTGGTATCCATCATTTGCTATCTAAGCTATCCAGGTGTGGCAGATGGAAGACAGCTGCACAGACTAAGGTTTCAGCTTTCTTTACTAAGTTAGCTACCACTCACCTACTGATGTTCCAGCCTCCAAGATTCTCCTGACATCTACTCTCAAGTTCTGTTTGTCCTTTGGGCGTTCATGCATTTCTTTATTCCTTGATTTTCATTTTAGTATGTTTTCAAAGAGCGTGAAAATAAACCCATGTATTCAGTTGACCATATTTATCTGGAAGTTGCTTTTTTGATTAGGAGCTGATTTATTTTAAAATCCATAAATTCATCATCAAAAGATAACTTACCTGCAAATAGACAAACTTTTCAATGGTTCCTTAAGGATTTACTCTAATAAAAATTCCAGATATAAATAATATAAAATATTTTAATGAAAAATCAATTTGCTCTTATAATTTATCTACTAAGAACATTCTGTATTTGAAATCGTCGTGTTCATACCACTAATCAGTTAACATGAAAAGAAAGATAATGTTACTGAACACTAACTCTGCTTCCTCCAGATGAACTGTAAAAAAACTATCTAGCCTCAACTCAATTGTGTCATGCTTATGCTCTGCAAACCTTAGGTAAATATTTGTACTCTAGTCATCAGAAATTCTAATTTTTATGGGAGTCTACAGAACTAGCACAGGCAAGAACTGTTAACCTGTCACTGTCCTGATTTACCAACACCTTACAGAGTAAAAGCAAGCACTGTCAAAACAGATGTATTTGGTGTTACAAAAACTTGTAGTAATAAACTATGTCATTAATGTGGTCTCTGAAACAGATAAATTTCTTAAGCAGTAATGTGAATTTCTTACTTCTTAAAAATAAATGTAACTTCATATTCTAAGTCCATTTGAAACATGTCAGCCTTTTAAAAATGAGGAAAACTCAATTTTATTTGTCCAAGATTATTTTTGCCCCTTCAGTTAGCACTGAGCCACAGCAACACATTCTAATCTTTTCAGCTGGAACCCATTCAAATAAAACAGTTTATTGTACTCTTTCGCAAACATTTCCCCCTGCTCACAACTCTTAAGTCAATGCATATGCTTCTATTTTCTTTATTAAGGTTAGTACAATTCTTTAACTCAAGTATTTATTGAGTACTATTTTGTACCAGGCACTATTAGATTCTAATATAATAAAATGTACTCTGTTTTCAAAAACTTCACAGTCTAGCATAGGAGACATATATAAAGTAATAAATATAAAGCAATAAGTACTGCAATAATGGTATAAACAAAGTGCTATGGGAAGCCCAGAGACAGGAAGGATTAATTCTTTCTGGGAATGATGGTGGAAGAAATAGGATTTTCCCAGTGGGAATGGATGGAAGGAAGACTATTCCAAGCAGAGGGAACAACATGAAAAAAAGCACAATGAAAGTACACAGCTTCTTAGGGAAACAATAAGTAGCCTGGAGTGGCTAAAACATGAGAGTCCTGCAGAGTAATGGTAGAAATCATGTGAAGGAATTTGAACTTTTTGTTATAATTAAGGCAACGAAGAGCCATGAAAGCAGGAAAGATATGTGATTTGTGTCTTAGAAAGAAACTCTGCAGCAGTGTGAATGACTGACTACAAGAGGGGGATAGAAGGAAGGCAGGAAAACCAATTAGAAAGATATTATTCCAGACTAGGTGGAACTCTGAGCAGTAACTGTGGAACTGGAGAAAAGAGAATGAATAGATTTTTACATGCATTTCAGAAGCAGAATCACTTGGACATGATGGATATTTGGATTGAGAGAAGGTAAGAAAAGAAGAATCAAAGATTCCACCATGTATTTTGGCTTGTATGATGATTAATCTAAACAGAAAACAATAAAGATTTTTAAATGAGCTCTGAACTGATATGTTTGCAGATATTTGCAAGACATTCAAGTGGAAAGATCCAGAAGGCAGTTGGAAATAAAAGATCTCAGCTAATGAGTATAGTCAATACCAAAAATACAGATTTTTGGAATTAGCAACATAAAAATGACATTTGCAGTCATGTGAGCAGATGAAGTTTCAAGAAGGAAGAAGAGGAACTATTGCCAAATACTGCATACTACAAAAAAGATGATAAATATCTATGACAAAACTTAAAAAAAAATAATTTATAAGAAAATATGGGGGAATATTTTCATGATCATGAGGTAAGAAAGGATTTCCTAAACATGACACACAAAAAGCACCAATCATAAAGGAAAAGATGAACACATTCAGCTACTTAAAAACACCTTAAGAAAGAATGAAAGGACAATCCACAAAATGAGAAAAATATACGCAATACATATAAGTGACAAAGGGCCAGAATGCAGAATAAGTAAAGAGCTCTTACAAATCAAAGAGAAAAGACAAACAATCTAAAAGAAAAAGAGGGAAATTTAAGAACAGGCACTGCACAAAGGAAAATATCCAAATAAACAACAAATATAAAAACAGGGGCTCAATCTCACCACTAATCAAGAAAATACAAATTAAAACCATTACGTGTATTACTACACATCCAACAAATTGACAAAAATTTTAAAATGCTAATAATACTAAGCTTTGGCAAAGATATGGAGTAACCACAATTTTCATACACTATTTGAAAATATAAAAATTTACACAACCAATTTGGAAAACTGTGCCAGTTATCTAGTCAAGTTGAAAATATTCATCCCTTATGGCTCAGAAATTTCCCTCCTAGGATATACTTGAGAGATTTGCATCTTTATGTGCACCAGGATACACATAAAAGAATGTTCACAGCAGCATCCTTATGATTTTCCCAAACTAGAAATAACCCAAATACCTACCAACAGAACAAGTCATCTGTATGTATAACTGAATCACTTTTCTGTACAACTGAAACTAACATTGTTAATCAACTATACTCCAATATAAAGTAAAACGTTTAAATAAATTAGTGTATTCATACAGTGGAATACTATACAGCATAAAGCAATAAAAGTGAACAAGTTATAGAAACACACAATGACATAGATGAACCTTATAAACATAAGGTTAAGTGAAAAAAGCAAGTTACGAAAGTGATTCTATTCATATAAAATTCAAAACAAATACATACCAGTTAGGAATGCATATACAGGTGATCAATTTTTTAAAAGAGAAATAAATGCAAGGAAACCATTACTATAAATGATAAGACAGCTGTAACCCCTGAAGAGACTGAAGTGACTGTAATGGGCAAGAAATACTCAGGGATTTCTGTGATCCCAATAATGCTTTGTGGGCTTCCCAGGTGGCTCACTGGTAAAGAATTCACCTGCCAATGCAGGAGATGCACGTTATATCACTGGGTCAGAAATATCCCTTGGAGAAGGAAATAGCAATCCATTCCAGTATTCTTGCCTGGGAAATCCCATGGACAGAGGTGCCTGGTGGGCTACAGTCCAAGGGGGCACAGAGTCGGCCACAACTGAGCATGCACATGATAATGCTCTACTCCTTGACCTTAATGTGGTGATTTCATAATAAGTTGACAACTAATTGATAAAAGATACATACACATTTTGTGGACTTTATTTCATAACTTAAAACTTTAATGAACTAGATTTTGAAATGGTTTTACATCTAACAAAGGATGTAAGAGTAATCAAAAAGATCTTGATTCTAAAGATGATTAAGGAGATTAAGAAAACATGCTATGGAATCCACTTAAACTGAATACCACATAAAAAGCAACTCTGTATCTGAGATAAACAACATTTATATCTGTTACAAGTATGATGACTGGATTTCATTCTTTCATTCACTCAACAAACAGACCTACCATGTATCTTCAGCGGCGGCAAGCACTTCAAGTAAAGGAAAACTTAGTCCTATCTCTTATACTTCTCTCTCTCACTCTAGGACCCCCACTGACATCTAATCCCTTTTGGAATAAAAGATTTAGGTATTATGGAGTGGAAAACAATCTCAGGTCAGGGGGAGACTCTCAATTCCAAAATATACAAATAAAAAGGCATGCAGGAATTATCAGGTGCTGATCTGAGTATATGATGGGTCATGCCTCACACGAAGAAATACAGGGAGAAAAGAGATACTAGCTTTTTCTTCTCCAAACATTAATAAGCACAAACAGAACAGACAAGCTTTGCTTTTCTACATCAAATAAGAGGCAAACTGAAGAGGTCAGTAGCAGGAATGGAAGCATGAGATGAATGGTTTTTAAAACCTGAAGAAATAATGATACTGTTTAAACAAGACTTGTTTTTTTATTTTCAACAAAAGGAAACCAATATCTACAAAGTTATGTGATCTATATTCCCCAACTTGTTAACCATTTTTTACCTTGCGTAGTTAGCTCTGAAAAATAAATTTTACCCTAAAAAGACAGGATTTGCTTAGTGAGATTTTAAAAATTAAACCACAAACTTAAAAACCTGATGTTTCCAAGTTAGCATAGTTAGAAAAAAGATTCCAAATACCTGTTTATAAACAAATGAAGCCTCATTTACAGAATCATTAATCAAATCCCAATTCTGTATCTGGTTTACACAACTTTCCCTGTATTAGACCTCCTAGAACATAGTAACGCAACCTTCTGAGGAGCAAGAAAGGCTCAGTGAAGAAAAAACACTATTCATAAACATGAAACAAACAGTAAAATAATTTTTAAATTACTTAGACATTAAGTATTAGTAAGAAGTTAAAAGGTGAGATAGACCTGGTATGACTAGTCTTTTCATTTCATGCTCTGTTAATATATTTCTGAACACTCATTAAATAATAGTGAGGAGATGCCCAGAAAGATAAATGTAACAATGTCCTAGAAAATAAATTTCAGTTACCAAAACTCAAATTTTACAACTTGAACTTAGATAAAGCACGTTTTGTTGACATCAGTCTGGTAATCTGATTTGTACATAATACGGTGGGTTTTTTTTTTAATTAATTGTTAACATATTGAAATTTTTAGGTAGCTCCTATAGTCAAACATGGAATCTGAAGACTGAGTTCTGACAAGTTCTGCCACTTACCAACTATGTAATCTTGAGGAAATAATCAAACCACCCTAAGCTTCACACCAACCAACCTTATAAGACTTGAGAGCAGATAAAGAAAGTAATATATGTGAACAATACTGTAGGGACTCCAAAGATGGGGAACTCAATTTCCTCAATATACTGCAAAAACTACTTTCCACAAATGAATACTTTCACTCATCTCTTATTATGGAAAAAATTAAACAGACAAAAATAGAGTGTAATGAAATTATATGTATTCTCACTCAGCTTCAATAATTAAAAACTCATAATAATCTTGTTTAATTTATATCCCAACCATTCCCTCTCTTCCTCTATTATTATGAAGCAAGACCCAGACATATTATGGCCTCTTTTCAGTGTATGTACAGGTATATGAAGTCCAACAGAGAGGTCTGAGGTATAGATATGGATTTGAGGGTCACCAGTAATGAAATCAAGAGCTAAAGCCACAGCTTTGGATAGGGTCAAATACCCATCGTTGAGAAAAAAGAAGATAGATTCTTTTGGTGCTTCTTTGTCGTAAAATATAAGGAGATATAAAACACAATTTTTTTTATAAATAAAGAAACTATGGATTTTTCAAAGGCCTATGGAACTTTTACGTACTATGATTTTAACCGTTTTTCTGCCTTAAAAAGTGTCCTTATATATTAATAGTCACTATACTAAAGGATTTAGAAAAATCCCTGGGACATAAACAGACATAATCTATGTTACACCAAATTTAAACACTGATATTAGAACTTATCTCAAATCTACTTTTTAAAGTATTTGAGAACTTCTTGTTCCTTTTAAATTTTCCTTTCTCTTTAAATTGTATAAACCCATTCTATACTTTCTTTTGTATGTATATTTCAAAATGAAGTTTTAAAAATAAACTTTAAAAAGAAAGTATGATTCCTGCATTTAAATAGCTATGACAGATGATGGTATATCTTTATAAGCATTTCGAGCTTTGAAGAGACATAAGAATATTTGTGTACTAAAAATATTTTATAAGCTCTTTAGACACCAAGTTGTTGAATCAAAGACCATTTATTCCTACATTTTAATTAACTTTACCCCAAATGTCAAAATTACTTATGACTTATTTACACTCCACTTTAATCCCGGAAAAATTGTGATTCATCCTTTAAATCCTAATTTCACAATCTACTTTAAAAGTATTTTTTAAATTTCCTGAAACAGTATTTATAAGATATTTAATAAGATTAACCTTCGAAAAATGAAGTATCTATGACACTTGGAATGGAATGGAACTTTGTGTCTTTTATTTCAAATAGTCACCAATTAAATTATTCAAAGCCAGTAAGAGGGGTACAATTTTCAGTAATTAATAATAGATTTTCAATGTTTAAATTTTGAAAGTTGTCATTTAACTGTACTATTGGATTAGAAAAAACTCCAAAATATTTTAAATCTTATCTCCATCTTTGAAGTAACGGTTATAGAAATATGAATGTGTAAGTTTCATAATTAGGCGATACATTTTATTTGTGAGCACACCATACATTTGTTTGCTGGATATATTTAACAGCAGTTTCAACTTTGACTATTTTACATAACTGCCATTTCACCTAAACAACCGCAAGTTTTTCAGGAAATATTTTTTTATTTTCAAAAACTCTTGAAAGACTGCACCTGAAGTAAGGCAAAATCCAATTCATTAAAAGCATGATTAAAGAATTACTAAGTCAAAATCGCATGTTTCCCTCTCCCACCAAAAATATCTAATTCGTTTTTCATATATCAATAAATACCAATAGGATGACTAAGGTAAAATTGATTTTTCAGGAACCATCTATAACACACAGCCCCACCCCCCACCAAAAAAAAACCCCCAAAATCTCTTTTGCAAAAAAGTGTATTCGAGACACTCACACATTTAATTAAACAGATTCTTTCTTAAATAGAGATGTTTTCTCCTTGTCAGAATAAGCAATGCATTATTATTATTTAGCATTCATTTTTTTAGTTGGTGGTTTTTATTTTAGGTACTACTGAATATAAATATTCCTTAGTTAAAGTTAATGAGCTACTCCAATTAAAAATAAATTTTTAAAAATTAATGAGCTAATGAGCTTTTTTCATCCTCATTTTCGACATTAAAATGCATGGGGGAAGGGAGAAATAGTATGGAAAACACAGAATAACTCGTTGAGAACTTGTTACGTTTTCAATTAAGGAATTTTATAAATCTATCTTGGTGCTGTTCTTAAATTAATTCTGCAACAGCAGCCAAGTGATTTTTTTGGGGGGTCTTGAATAGTAATGATACAGATTTTCTTTACCAATAATGTATATATTAACTACATTTAATATATCAGATACATTTTATTTCTGTATCTCTAAAGAAAACCTTGGTGCCTGTCAGTGCCTAATGACATCAATAACATTCATTTACTCTGCCACAGTAATGAACTTACCATCCTCACAACTGAAAAAAAACAAAAAACAACTTATCTAAGAACTATTTTGATCAAAATGTATGAAAAAACTAGTATTTTTGACACAAAAATTGAAACCTTTCGGGTTTTTGGTCTCTGTAATGTGCCAGACATAAATTTGCTGACACTCAGCGCCTTTTTACCTGTTTTTCCTGTCACGTTTAATATCCCATAGCTCTAAGAATTTAAAAAAAAAAAAAATTTCTTTACAATGTTGAGAAATGTCTCCATATGCCCTCAGTAGCTACTGAATGCTATAAAATAATAAAAAGCTCTACAACAGACGATGTTATTTCACTGAATCTTTTCAAAGCTTCAGGAAATTAACGCGGTGCTCCTGAGGTTTCAAGAATTTTAAAAACTTATTTAAAAATCACAAATATGACCTATCCGTTAGCCATAAAACACTTCACATAAGTTCACTGAAAGGCAGACTTTTCTGCTTTCGAAGTTTGACCAGAGAACACAAGCCATAAGTAGAAAACACGAAGATTTCGTTGGGCACTCAAAGGAACAAAACAGTTGACGTCTTAACACTTAAAGTTACTAAATGTTCTGAAGTTGCTTAATCGTCTTACTTTGCTTCAATTTTAGTTGCTTCTGTTGTGTCACCAACACCAAAATGTAAAGAGTACAAACCTCTTCCCTCAGAAGAAGGGGGAGCTGAGGGCGGTTCTCACAGAACCTGCCAGTAACAGGTGGCCGGCCGGGAGAAACCTGCAGCGTTCCCGCCGCCGCCGCCTGGACTCGGGGCCGCGTGGGCTCCCCAACTCCGCCCAGCCACTTCCGGCCGCCCACAAACTCTCCGGTGGCCACGCACCCTCCCTGCTCCCCCAAGCTCCCGCGTCGCGGCGGCCTGAAGTGCCCCACCACCTTCCCGCTCCTCGTTTCCGCTCAGCGCCGCGGGCCTCGGCGCAGGCTGGGAAGCACGGGGAGAAGCACGTGCCTCTTCTCGAGGCCTCGTCACCCGGGCGGGAACTCCAGCCGGGTCTCCACGAGCCCTGCCGCTGGTCCCCCATCTACCTGAGTAAGCAGGCGCCGAAGCTTCTAGACGCCGCTGAGTGGCCGGGGCCACTGTGATGCGTTTCACCTGCCTGCCCGCAGCCTCGGCCCAAAGTGTGAGGTTCTGGAACGTCCCTGACAGAGTGGGGCCAAATAATAAATGCGACGAAAATGAGGCCCTGGGGGTTGGGTACCTTGTTCCGAAGGTCACACAGTTGTCCAAGCGAGTGCAGAGCCGCGTCTCGTGGTTTCATTCCACCGCGAAGTCAGGAAGACTGCTGGGACGCACAGAACCCGCCACAAGGAGCTGCGGGCGCGGGCTGCCCGGAACACAGGCCTCGAGAGGCCTTAGTGGCGGCTGCGTGAGCCAGGGCGGCACTGGGGCAGGCCACGCAGGTCGGTCAAGCAAGGAGATCCTGCAGCCCGAGCGCCCAAGGCCATGCAGCGAGAGCGAGAAGCCTCTTTGCTCCGGCCACCGGCCCAGACTCCCCGGCACGTGCGGGCCGCGCACCCCAGGGGCCACGGCGCACAGCGGGTCTGCGCGCCGGGTCTCCCTCCGCCGGCGGCGCCGCAGGGTGACGCTCAGCCAGGCCGCGGCTGCGCCCTCCTGCGGACTTTTGCGGAGTAGGGGGCTGCTGGGCTTATTTATAGAATAGGAAGGAGCTGTGCGCCCGAGCCGGACCTACGGAGTCCAGAGGGAGGACGCAGCCGAGAAAGCTTCACTCCAGCCGGGTCTCGCAGCCATGAGACAGCTCGGCACGGAACCTCGGAGGAGGGGTCGTTCTTCAAACCCGGCCTCAAGTTGTGCTCTCAGGTCTCACACGGAATAAAAAGAATAGAGTGTGTCGGTCACTTCGCAGGAAACTTTTCGTTGTTTCCTTATTTCCTTCCCTCCTGTGGACAAGTTGAGCAGCTTCTGGGCCTTACGCCCAGGAGGTTTCAGACCAAAAAGGGTCGGGACTCCGGGTCTTCTGGAGCATCATCCCAACCCACCCCCACCTCTATCCCTGTTTTCCTCAGGGGAAGGTGGAACCCTCCTTCCGATCCCCTGCTGCAATCCAGAAGTCTGATTCCCCTGCCAAAGTGAAACGCGTCCCTATCGACTCTTCTAGATTTTTGTGTTTGCTTTTTAATACGAACAAAGATAGTTTGGCTACTTCAGGCAGGACAGGTTTAAAGGGACATGTTAGCACGTGGAAGGGATGACTCGGATTCCCCCAGCCGCCATGAAGCCACTCGGGACAGCTCAGCAGAAAGGAAGGTTGTCTGTTGGCAACATGCAAGACACGGATCGGTTTTTTTGTCGTTTTGTTTTCTTTTCCTTTTTGGCTCAGCTCTGAGAGCATTACAGAGCTATCCCTTCCCGCCTCCCGACCCTCTTCCCCTCCCCCTCTTCTTTCTGGTGCAGGCGGCAATTAGGGTGAAGAAATCAGTGCCAGGCTCCTGCCTCTGAAGAGAAAGGAATTGCTTCGGGAATTGAGTCCTGACACCTGTCTCTGTCCGCGATGGCGAGAGGGGATACGGGGTCAAAACGCCTGGGGAAAGAGGCCGGGCTGACCGATGCGGGGGGATGGGGGCGTGGGGGGGGGGTGGGGGGCTCCCTAGGACAGCGTTTCTTTGGCCTGCAGCTTCACATAGGTTATTAACACGCGGGTTATTAACACGGAGGTTTCCTCTTTTTGTTCCCTCCACCCACCCAAGACCAGGACCTGGGCTGGAAGCAGAAGAGCAACACTGACAAGCCGTTCATTAACTTGCATTTATTTTCGGGAAATAATGTAGATAAAGGGGGGAGGAAAGGGACTGCCTTACATTTCAACAAGTAATTTGCGATCTTCACATCGGACAAATCAAATTTACAAATTACTTTCCCACCTACTGGACGAAACGGCCAAAGCCAAAATTGATATACAGTCGTGGGCTCTCCGTAGATTTCGGAGAATGAAGGTGCACTAAAAACTCACTAGACAAAACAGGGTTTTTAAAGAGAGAGAAGCCGACGGAGGAATTGAACCTGGGTTTGGGGCCTGGGGTGTTTTTTTTGTTTTCCCATAATAGTATATTTCTATCTTTTTGCTTTCTTTTAGTTTTGGTCTCTGAACCAGAACTGCAGCCTTGTGCTTAGACCTGGTGAAGGGCTCACTCCTGTGCCCCCTCCCAGCCTAAACCCCTCCCCTCTGCCCTGACTTGACTCTTTCCTTCAGACTCCAGGACCCTCCCGATTCTCCGCGCGCAGCTTCCTGAAACCAAACGATTTTCTTTAATAAATACACAGAGGGAGAAGGTGTGAGAGGGCAGGGAAATTTTGCAACAACTGAAAAAGTAAAAGCGCCATCGTTTGAGGAAGAGAGGAAAGGGGACAGGGGGGAAATATTTTTTGCTTTTGTTTTATATATATGTGTGTGTATATATATATATATGCTGTATATATCTTAAAGTTCTATTTCTTGGGCTCTAAGACAAGATATGCTCAGTTCAACCAACAGCAACTAAAAAGTTTAAGTGGTCCCTGGAACGGACCTGACTATATACAGCATTCCCGCCGAGGCGGAAGCCTGAGCCAGTTCTACACAGGGCGGGGCTGTGCGCGAGAGGCTAAGGACGCTTCCTCCCTTGGGTCTCCTACAAGCGCATCGGGCAGAAGAGGAGGAAACGCCAGGAGGCTCTGGCCTGCAGGCGGGGAGCGGGGCTGAGGGCAGCTGAGGGCACCAGCGGGGCTGGTGGCAGTCTGCAGGCGAGAAACGCTTAGTGGTTGTTTTGATTTGGAGTAGAGTGTGGGTACACTCCCAACAGGCAGATACATGCCAGTTAGTGACTCCAGTGTCCAGAAAGAATAAATTAAAGTGTAGGGCTCAAACAGCAAGACAGAGCGAAAAGCCTCCGAAGGCTGCAAGTGCATACACAGTAACTGTCCAGAAAGACTAGAAGAGGGCGACTTGGGAGTTCGGTGGGGGCTGAGGAGGGGAGCACACAGCTCTCCTGTATAGAACTTGTTGGCCAAGCCGAAGCACCGGTCCCCCCATCCAAGGGGTGGGTAGGGTTTGCACATCCCCCAAGCAAGTGGCACAAAGATGAGGGCGGCAGTGCAGCAATGGGCATCTTTTGGGGGCATGAAATTTCGGGTCTGGAGAAGCCGAGGCAAAGGCGGGCGGTGCAGCAGCAGCAGCAACAGGACGGGGATCACGGAGGGCGCAGGTAGTTGCGTTTCTTCTCTTCCTCCCACTCCTGGGCTCACAAGACCTGAAACCTCCATGAGGCTTGGTCCTTATAGTCCAGACAGTCAGGCGAGTTGAAGTTGAGCTTCCAAGCGGAGGATGCAGCGGCAGCGCCAGGCTCCTTGTAATCCAAGCAGTCGGCAGAGTTGAAGGCGAGCCCCGAGCCGCCGTAGCCCTGGTGGTGGTGATGGTGATGGTGGTGGTGGTGGCCTGAGGACTGGCTCAGCGGGTGGTGTGCGTGGGGATGGTGGTGATGGTGGCTCGCCATGGAGGAGGGCGCCATAGGGCTGAGCTGGTGCGGGTGGTGGTGCGAGTGCATGGGCGCTAAATACGAGCTGCAGTCCACGCCGCCAAAGTAGGAAGAGGAGGGCGCGGGGTAGCCCTGGCCATAGCTGCCGCCCTGGCCGTAGGACATGGGATAGGAGGCTGCAGCCGAGGCGGCTCCTGCGGCTACCGAGCGCTGCATACACGATGCATTGCTGGGTGCAGCCAAAGGCTCGGGCATCGACACTGAAGCGGGCGCTGAGCCGGGCGAGATGGAGGCAGGACTCCAGATGGAGGAGGCAGCAGGCGTACTCAACGACGACGGGACCGCCACCGCCGGGTTCCCGCCCAGGCCTGCAGCCGCTGCCGCCGCCGGGTTGGCTGAGGCGCTGGATGCGGAGCTGGAGGACGAGGCGGAACTGGACACAGCAGGCGGCGTGAACTGGCCGCTGCTTTCGGAGCCCGAGCTCTCCCGCACCGGGGACGACTTTTTCTTTGCTGGGCGGCTCTTGGTCCCACTCCCGCTCTGCTGCTGCTGGCGGCATTTGGCGCGGCGGTTCTTGAACCAGACCTGCGGCAGGCCGAGTGGGGAAGAGCGTGTGAAGGGGCAAGTAGCGCTTGCCACTCCCCTGCCTCTTGCACCGACTCCGACTCCGGCCTAGGAACCTTATCCCTCTCCGATCGACGCCTCCACCCCCTTCCCCATCTCCGGCCCGGCCAGACCCTGCATTCTCTGCTCCACCCTCCCCCATCCTTCTGCTCAAAGACCCTCCCCTGGCAAAGTAGGGATGTGCACCTCCCCAACCCCACCCCCAGCTCAACTCTGTCGGAGGGCAGAACATTTGTGTCTGTCCAGCCAGAAGTTCAGCCATCTCTAAACTGCTGCTGTTGGCCGCTTCCCAACAGACCTATGAATGTATGGAGGCCCTGTCTTCTGTGAATAGAGCTCGGGAAACTGCGGAGAGGCACAGAGCACGCCGCGGAATGGGGGACAGTCACCAAGTCTAAGCCGGAGCCACTCTGCCCCATGGAGGCCTGGTGCTGGGCCGGGAGAGAATTTGGGTTGGGAGCAGGAGGCTGAATTAGAGGGGGACTACGGAAGGAAGCCTGAACAGAATTTCGTTGGACTTCTTGGCTCCAAGTGGGGAACCAAATAAGACAGTCACAAAGTTCTCACTCCTCTTGGAAGGCCCGGGTACAAAACATGGCATTCCTGTTCTCTCGAGCCTCTGGGAGGAAAAAGGCAAGATAAGAGGCCGTTGAGAAGAGTTCTGAGTTATGATCCGAACAGTATTTTCGGGGCCCTTTCATCACACACACACACACACACAACACAACACAACAAAAAAACCACAAAAGCAATCCAGAAAGAGCAAAGCTGGTAGCCAGATTTTGCGTTCAGCATCCTCTCAGAGCAAAGAAGAAGGTCGAATCACACTGCCGCCACCCGTGGGGCACACTTCCAGACAGGGGACCAGGCTTTGGCCAAGCCCCACTCATTTCCAGGATTCCCGGGATACAAGGACAGGGCGGAGGCAGAATTCAAGACCCGGAAGGAAACTGCCAGGCCCTGGGATGGCCGAAGAGGCAGGGGACAAGTGTCGGGCTTGGCCTCCTGCAATCCTAAAAAAGACTTCGGAGAGCGAAGGCGCCCCGGGGTCAACGGCCCAATTCAGGGCTCTAAGCTAGTTCCTTTAATTTTGGCCCCTCTGCCAGGCCCGGGCCCAGCGCTAGGGGGAGTCTGAGAGGGGCTGCCCAGCCTGTAAGCCCGCCCTCAGACCAGACCACTTCCCAACCAGGCCCAGCACCCCTCCCCGGACCCGGGAAACCCCGCGCGCGCGCACCTGGACTCTGGACTCTGGCAGGTTGATCTTGAGCGCCACCTCCTCGCGCATGAAGATGTCTGGGTAGCGAGTCTTGGCGAAGAGCGCCTCGAGCACGTCCAGCTGAGAGCGCGTGAAGGTGGTGCGCTCGCGTCGCTGCTTCCGTGGGGTGGCTGAAGGGAAACGCGGGGGCGCGTCGGGTCAGTGGTGGCCACGCCGACTCGCGCTAGAGGATACGGACAGGACCCTCGCAGGCCCTGGACCAGGTCGTTGCAAAAGAAAGCCGAACTCCGAGCAAAAAAAAAGAACTCCCCAGGGAAGCGAGCCTGACAGGCCACAGGTGGGAGAAACTGCAGGTGTGCCTGATTGGCACACCGACACTCCTGATTGTCTCCGACACTCCAGGGCTGCCCCCTTCCCTGCCTCTCAGAGGTTAAGAAAGGAAGAGAAGTTATACAATCTTTCTTCCTTCGCTGCCCCCCTGCCAACACTCTCCCTGACTGGAGGGTGGGGAAGGGGTGTGCTGAAACATGTCCTGGAAAACACTTTCCGAGGTAATAAATGGAGGTGAAGAAACGGAACCTAGACAAGAAGGCCAGGATTTGGCTCAAGTCGTCCACATCAACAGTGCAGAAGTTGGTGCAGGCCACCCATCTAGAGGACAATTTAATTATGGAGGGAGAATCCCTCTACCTTACCTCAGCCAGTCGCTTTGCATAAGGCAAGCTCGGCCTTTCCTGTGAGGGCCAAGCGAGTGTCCACATTCCTCGTTCAGTGTTGGGGGGGAAAGGCATAGATTCTTTCAATCTCTCTCTCTCTCTCACACCCCACCCATGGGAAACGAATCCGTGGGTAAATGCGCCTGACAACTGGAGAGAAGCCCGTGTGGCCGGGCTGGAGGGCTCACGTCTCACGTCTTAGCCACCCGGGCCCTACTTCCCGACCAGGATCTGCCCTCCGAGTCAGCGCGCCCTGCACTTAAGAGACTAAGCAACCGGTTCCCTGGGCCTAATCTGGGACAAGATTTGTGCTCAAACCCAGAGGCTGGGGATTTCCCAGATTTCTAAGGGAGGAGGGTGTGGGGGGTCGGTGCTCACCCGGATAACCCACGGAGGGGTGTAGGAGGTCCATGGCTGGCCCGGCTAGACCGAGCCCATTCATACCATATGGGGGTTGTTTGAGGTAAGACATCATGCTAACAGCTGGGTGGAGGCGCCCCGACGGATCCAGGGGGCCGGGGGCCAGGCGCAGTGCGGGGCTCCCACTGCGCAGTCCTTCAAGCTCTGTTGCGTCTGGGGGCCCGGCCTATGGAGACATGAGACACACCGAAACCGTCATTCCACGCCTTCACGGCTTCCTGGTCTTGCTGGAGGAAGGAGTCAAGGAATGGGGAGGTGACGCAGGCTATGGATCTGTGCAGAACTCGGCTCTATAAGTCCTTAGCCCAAAGACCACAGCTTCTTTGAAAAGTAAAATTTCTGGATCATTATCACCTCTTTTCGGGCTTGGAATGGGCCAGACACTCGTAGGGCGACGCTAGGAGTGAGAAGAGGTTAAAATCAGGGGCAAACTTGGGAGGTCAGAGCCCAAACCACAGAGTGTGCTAGGTCCCAAGACTAGGCAAAAATCTGTCCGGTGGGAGAGGGCATCACACCACACAAGCAAACATCCCCTCGACCTCGAGGCAGCAGGAGACCCAGAGCATGAGGGGTTGTTTCGTTTTGTTTCAAATGTTTTTGAAAGTGGGACGGACAGGTAGACTCCAGAGAGCCAAGGTGAGGCACTGCGGAGGGCTCGCGGCACCTGGGCCTCTCCGGGACGCATTGCCCACTGAGTACCTCCTTCCAGAGTCTCCGAGGCTAGGTCCTGGGCCTAGAGCCCACAGCCGCCCTTTCGGTTTACCTCCCTGTGCATGGCCGCTGAGAGATTGCTTACCCGGAATCCCACCCACACTTCGACCACCGATTCGAGCCCAGGTCCGGCTGAGGCGACCAGAAGGCGCCACCGTACAGGTGGCGGTTTTAACACGCCGCCCGAAATCACCCGCACCTCTCCACAGCCGCAGGCCGTTCTTCCCCAGAGCAAGTCGGTCCCGGCTGCGGACAATGGGGTCCCGGCCGGGGTCGAAAGGTGACCTAACCAGCGCCCCAAGGGTCTGGCGGATATGGGAAGCCTCAGTGCAGGAAGGTCTGATCCGCTTCCCGCTTATCCTACTAACTGAACCGGCGCCCCAGGACCCAATCCAAACTAGAGAGCTAGGCCTCTGCGGCGTAGCTCGCGCTGCCCCGGGCAGGAAGGTCGACGCCTGGCTTCCCCAAGTTGCCCCCAAAACTGAGGTGCTACAATCAGGAGTCAGGAAGTACCGCTGGAAGAGTGGGACGGAGATCCCAGAGGACCTGTCGCTTTAGCCCGCTTCACAGGAACTTAAAGCAGACCTGGGACCCGGGCTAGAAGAGTTCAGGGAAAGAAAGAAGTTAGAGCTAGAGAAGTCTCCCGCTCCTCTCCCCAGGGACCCACGGTCTCTGCCGGGAGAACTCGGTTTGCAGGGAAGGCGGCGGAAGGGAAAGAGCCGGGGCCAAGGGAGAATGGGACTCAGCTGTGGCGACTCTGCTAGACTGCAATATGAGTTTTCAAAGACTTTCTTCAAACTTAGCACTTCAGCTGGGTTACTTCGGAGGAGGCGGGGGAGGGGTGCGGGGCCGCAGCGGAGCTCCGGGGTCCTCCGCTCAGCAAGAGGGGAGCCAGGTGGCTTCCCAGCCCCGCCCCCCACCCCCCATGCCAGGGACCGGGGAAGCGGGGACGCGTTTGAGCAGGGGGAGGCAAGAGCCACCGACGCCTTCCCAGAGCCCCGGGCGGCCAGCGGCTTTCTCCTTACCTGCCCTCAGCTGCCGGGGCCGCTCACCATCTACCTCACGCCCTCACACAGACCCTCTGGGCGGCCAACCTGCAAAACAGAGCGGCACAGGAATTACCCGCGGGGCCGGGCGGTGGGTCAGGGACCCGCCGGATTTCTTTCTTTCCCCAACTTCCCTCCTCCCTTTCTTTTTCTTTCTAGTGGCTTTGTGCGTGTCCCTCCAGGTTTCACTTTATTGCACAGACACTTTGTTTGCAAAGCCCCACACACTCCCAACACAGTGCCTCGCCGGGGACCTAGCCGAGGGGGCCGCAAGGAGAAGGTGGGGGTGAGAGGGGCAGAGCTGGGAGGTGGCTCGAGGTTGCCGTGGCACTCCGTGCAGCGTGGAGGCGGTGGGGGCTGGGGAAGTCCTGCAGAGGCACTTTGCAAACTAAATAAATCAAGCGAGTTACCTTGTCGGAGTGGCTTGTCTCGCCGGGTTGTTTAGGTGATTGGAAATGTAGCCTGATGAAGATTGATCACCTTTCTACTGCCCTCCCCGGGTATGTGAACGCGAGGTGAGTGCGTAACGGGGCTAGGCTGCCAATCCCCGGCCCCGCGCGGGCTGAGTGACAGGGAGCCGGGCAATGGCAGCACGAGCCGGGGGTTACCTCCGCGCTCCCCCGCCCTCCCCCGCCCCCTGCACCCCGCCCTCACCGTCCGCCCGCCCCGCCCCGGTCGCGCGCTAACTCCGGGGCTAGACTGGCAAACGCAGCGCAGAGCAAGACAGGCAAGGCGAGCGCCGCGCGGGCGCCCGGGCCGCGGAGGGGAACGCTTGCCTTCAGGCCGCCCCGGGGCTCCCCGCCCTTCTCTCGCCCTTTTGGCGCCCTGGAGGGAGTGGCAGAGAGGAGGCGAGGTGCTGGAGAACCGGTTCCCTCGCTCTCTGGCACGCCACCCGATGAGCGCGAGGAGCCGGGAGCTGCGGGCTGGAGGGGAACGGGCCTCCGGCCCCTTTCCGGACGCCGCGGGCCCCAGAGTCTTCACACACCGGGCCACCACCCGCAGACGCACGCGGCGGGCGGCTCCGGCTGGTCCCGGCTACTTTGCTGAGCGCGGGAGCAGCCCCGATGCGCAGATCCCGCCTCCGCGCCTCAGGGCTCCGGTGCCCGCGAGCTGCACCCGCAGCGGAGGCGCGGCCACTTACCTGCTCTTCAACGTCTCCTGCGGTTCCCAGTCCCCACAATAGGTGTTTGCAAATCCTGAACGCTTCTTTTGAAATGTGGGCTCCCAGCGTCCCCTCCCCTTTACACATACACTGTACTTCTGAATCGAAAGGTTTGGATAGAAAACTTTGTCTTTCACACTGGCTCCTTTTACTAGGGACAATCTGGTGGAAAACGTGGCCATAGACCCTGCCCTCAATTTCCTTCCCTCATGCCGCCGGAGCCTCCTTGAGCGATCTCCCCGGATAGTTCGTACTGGCGAAGCCCAATTTCCAGTCGAACAAACTTCTCAAAACACGTCTACCTGGGTGGACTTTTCAAAGCGCAAAAAAAGTGTTTGCGTCCCAACACTGAGTAAGGCAATTCTTTTAAATGGCACCTCCTCCTGAATATTAGGCACGACTTTACTTACCCCCTTTCGAGGAATTCCTACCGCTTCTTCTTAATCTCCCCCCGCCCCCTCCCCTCCACCTCAACAGGCGGAGTGAAAAGTTTGAACCGGAATAAGTGTGAGGGCGAGTCAAGGAGCCGCCGGGCGCTTCGCGGTGGGGAGCGCCGGCACTGCGGGGCCGCGGGGTAGGGCACCGAGAGCGCACCGGGCGCGGGGCGAGGAGGTGGCGGAGAAGGAAGGGGGAGCCCGCTGAGTGAAAAGGGGCCGCGGCCGCCGCTCATCAAAGTGCTTCCCCTCCCCCAAGCGACACTTTCCTTTGGAGTCCGAATAAAATACGGTAACAGAATATGATGGAGGGCACACTGTTTCCTTAACTGCTTCTCAAAGAACCCGGGAGATCTTCTTAGGACCTTTAATAAGGCTTTGGTCGGTTCTTTTGTTGATCTCTCAAAATCAACTCCTTCTAATTGAAGTTGGAGCTGAAAGCGAGCTAATGTTCAAAGAAAGTGGCCGCCAGACTAACGAAATTACATTTTTTTTTTTTTTTTTTTGACGATGAGGGAACATCTAATCAAAGGGGCAAAAGAGGAGGGGTGTGTGGGGGGGAGTATGAAGGAGAAAAGGTTTTACAAGATCCTTCTCTGGTTCACAAAAGTCAGCGACACGGGTGCTTCTCTCCAGAACAAAGACACCGCGGCCCATTCACAAAAGCAAGAGAAAGAGACAGCGAAAACAATAAAAGAATGAGAGAAAAGGAAAAACACGAACAAGATAAAGCCTTAACAGGAAAAGAAACTGCGCAGAGCGCAGCGCTGACTCGAGCGGGGACACACCTTAGGCTCGCGCAGGCCCCCGCGGGAGAATAGTTCGCGAGGCCCTGGGCTCCGAGCCCCCGAAATACGCAGAGATTTAAAGAAAGAAACGAAATGTAGCCCCCGCCTTCGATTCTGGGGGAAAACGCTGGCTGAAGCGCACTAGTTTGCCGGGGAGAGTTGGCCGGCGCGCTGGGCACACTCCCCTGAGCTTCTGCGGCTCCGCGCCTCTATCCCGGCGCTATCCCGGCCGGGGCCTGCGCGCTGTACGCCTGGGTTAGCCCTCTCAGGCCTCGGTGCGTGCCGGGTCTCCCAAACCCTCGTCCTCCCGCCTCCTCCCGGCCTCTCTTCGCTTGCAGCGGCGGCGCTGGGCCGAGGTCCGGCAAGGTGGGGCGGCTGTGCGCTATGGAATGTGCTCTGGCGGTCCCCAGGGCCCTCCACGCGGGAGCCAGGCTCTCTCGGTTCCAGATGCGGCCGCGGTCTCGGGGAAGTTGGGAGGTATCAAGTAGCACAATTTTTTGTCCCCTAATGAGAGTATTTATCTAATCCCAAATTGCAGGCGTATTTTCTTAATGCTCAACCCGTAAAACCCCGGGATTAAGAGAAGAAAAAGAGAGAGAGGAGAGGGGAGAGGGAGGAGAGTGAAGAGGGGGAGATTGAGATGAAAGTTTCTTGTATGCGGCGGAAAGGACTCAGGGAGCACGTCGCTAGGCAAATATCCAGGTGGGAGACGCTGGGCCTGAAGCCTCGACCGTTCCAGCAACGGCCGCAGCTCGGGGAGGGGAAGAGGGGGCCCTTGCCTGGGGAGGGCCGGTGGACTCAGCTCGAGGCCCCCGGGCCGAGGAGGGGGCGTGGGAGCTGGGCCCTGGCTTTAGCATCCAGGTGACCTCGAGGCTGGGCCAGACTCTGGAGGACACTTGGGGCGGGGGAGGGGTTTGGCTCCGGGGCCGTGGGATCCCGGCCAGGGGCGGAAGTTCTGCACCGGCCCGCGGGGCTGTGCCCAAGCCAGCCCGCAGCCAACACTCCTCCTCCACCTCGGCGATCCCCGGGCCCACAGCTTCTTTTGCAGCCGCGCGGGCTTTCGGGTCCACGGCCTCTGGACTTGCTGGGCTCGCGCCTGCGCCCGGGACGCAAGACTGGGCACCACGCGACGAAATCCGGACGCGGCGCCTTCGTCGCGGGCCCGACCGCGCCGCTCCCCGGGGGCCGCTGCGGGGCGTGCGGTCGCCACAAAGCAGCCCGAATGGAAACCCCGCGAGGCTCGGGGCTGAGGCAGGAGGGGCAGGGAGAGGGGCAGCAAGTCTGGAGCTAGCGAAGGTTTGTCCCTTGGCAGGTCGGGAGCGGTTTAGGAGAGCCCCCTCTCGGCGAGGCTCCGCGGGAGGGAAGGTTCCCGGAATTCGAATTCTGTGTAAATGGAGTGGGTGACGCCGGTCGCCCAAGTCCCAGGCTGCTCCAGGCTGGAGGTTTCCGTCTGCCGGTTTCCCTAGGGTTAGAGCCGGGCTCTGAGAGCTTCTTCCCTCAGGGAGCGTAGCCTTCTCTTTTCTCCTGCTCAAATGAAGAGGGCAAATCCCGATTTCATTTAGTTCTGGTAACTTTTCAGTAACTTCCTTAAATTCTTGTCATGAAATTCTACTTTAGGGTGGTTTTTACCATTTTGAAAGACTGGCGGCTGCATATTTTGAAAGGAATTTGTGTGTATTGGTATAAATATTTGTATGTATATGTACGCATTATGATCGAGGCTAACTATAAATGCTATTGGACTGTTTTCTCTGTCTCCAGACTTGTTGAACGACCTTTGTTTCAGTCACCTTGGTAGAGTAATGGAAACTACCATAAAATCGCCAGGTTTTTTTCTGTAGCTTAGAACTTCTTGTTGAAAGTTCCCTTTCCCTCATCTCATACACACAAACCTGCACACACCCTCCTCCTCCCCCCCCCCAACAATAACCCCTCTTCCTTCTTCCTTTCACTTCAGCACCTACAGTCTGGAGGGTTATCAGAAGTCATGGTTATTCCTCATATGAGTGCAAAATTATAAAAACAGCAAATTAGAACATATTAGCTCCCCCCCCCCAGTGTTGTGTATTCACAAATTTCCTCAAATCTTTAACAGAGATGACCCTTTAATACATGGTTGTTTACACAGCTTAAGAAAATATGACCAATTGCTTTTCAATTCACATTGGTGTGTCAGCAGGGCCCCTTTGGGGTGTAAACTTATTCAGATCCAAATACAGCCCAGTATCCTGCCCTGCATTCAAGAGGACCATTTTTTTTTTCCCCACATGAAAAGTCTTATGAATACAAAAACTTCTCTCAAACCAATGTCAAGTTTTCATTACAAAGAAGTAGCAGCAGTGTTTAAGGTAAGAAAGTTTCTGCTTTTATTGAAAATTTATATATGACTCAGTATTGTAATAAATAAACATAACCATTTTCACAAAAAAAAAATGACAGTGCTATGCTAGAGAAGAAAATATTAATTGGAGGATTTACTCAATAATGGCAAGACAGATTTTATCAATACAGAATAAATAATAACAGCATTCTTGAGCCAATTTTGAGACCCAACAAAATGTGGGAACCAAGCTAGATGTAATAAATAATTATCCAGAGAAAAAGATGGTGCATTCTCAGATGATAAGACTGTCTTTGTAAACTGATGCATGTCAACTAGTCCCATTCTTACAGCTCACCTTCAAATCATAGGACTTGTCTCAGGCTATGTTAAAAGGCCACCCTCTGAAGAAAGCAGAGGAGCAGTACTCTATTATCTTTACAGTGAAATGTAAAACAACTGCAGAAAAATCCCACTGGTAAACAGAACACAGTTTAATAAGTAAATTGAATATGATCTAACTATAAAATTTAGGTAACAGACTCAGTGTTACATATGGCAGGACTGGAAAAAAATCATTCATGACATTTTCTTTATCCCTCCCTCTTAAGCCCCCTCCCACCCCTCATTATGCTATTAACGACAACATCAACAACAACAACAAAAATGTTTTAAAATTTTCCTCCATCAAAAAATGAGGGAAAATAACGAGGGAAGAGTTTTCTTTCTTTGAACAGTTTCTTGAACACTCCCAATACCAATCACTCACAAGATGTCTGTGCAAATCTACTTCACATGATTTCAAGGAAATGATTAATTCACACCAAAAAACCCTTAAACAAAGCTATTTCGGAGTTCCGTACAAAATCTGGAAAGGAGGGAGGAAAAGGGGTGGTGGTGGTAAAGAAGTACAATCCAGTCAAACAAAATGTTAAAAGTTTTAAATCAACGAGAATGACTTTTTTTTTATGGTCTGGGGAACCCAAGGCTAATAAAATGTTGGTCTGGTCCGGTTTCTACTGAAGGACACATTTCTCTTCTTTCTTGGCCATCTTGCCTTTGTTTTGCTCCAGAGTTCGCTCCAAATGTTCATCTTCTTCTTCAGCCCTGGAAATCAAACAGGAAACCAAATTATTTTTCTTCGTCGAGGACAGAGCGGCACTCCCCTCTCGCTCCTAATTCCAAGCCCCAGAGGGAACCGGGACTGCGGGGCCAGGGGGAGACTGCCCCGGTCCACTGGAGACCTCTGGATAGAACTCCCCGACCCCACCACCCACTTACTGCTTCTCCTGCGCGTCCAAGTCCCTGACGAGCGCGTCGCGCTTGTCCACTAGGGCCACCAGTTCATCCAGCAGGAGTTGCTCGCGTCGCTTCTGGGCCTCGGTCTTCTGCCAGTCTGCAGAGGACAGGAGGCTCCTTACCCACCTTAGCCTCCCCTTCCCGCCTTTTCCAGTTCCCTTTTATTTCTGTGCAAAACCTATCACAGAGCCACTAGCTAGTAGTGTTTCACGGGGCGTTTGGCCGTCGTGGTGAGGATTTCACCCCTAAAACCCTACTTTGTAAGTATTTTCCGTAGATAAGAGACAACTATGGCCGGGTTGAAGCCTTCACGAGACCAGGTGTGTGCCGGTGGCCAGCCGGAGGCGCGCACCTGATTTCAGCCCAAGTGGGGGAGGGAGAGTTGGAGGCCCAGAAGAGGTCAGCCGGAGGGTTGGTGGTGGGGGATGTGGGTAAATGAGGAGGCGGGAAGCAGAGATGGGCGATAAAATCCTCCTGAAAAGGCTAGAGAATCTGCCTGAGAACCTATCCTCCTCCCCCACCCCCAAGCTCACTCCATACAGCCCATTCTTCGCTAATTTCCTCTCCGCTCTATTTTAGCAGTTGGATGTATCTCACACTGGGCGCCATATGCTTCACAATAACTTTAAAAGTAGTGAATCGGCTAATTAGCATTTTTCTTTGAAGTAAAAAATAAATTTGCTCTGCAATATTACACTGCAGCTCTCGATCGCATCACAGCCAGTTTTCTTTTGGAGAGGTTTGCTGCGTGGTTTCAAATCAAAGCACTTTTGCAAAGGAAAAATTACATACTTCTTTTTGAAACCCCATGTTAAGGTTGGAAAATCCGATAGGCCGTGTTCTTTCCATGTGTAGGGGCAGTTTTTTGAAGATTTTAGGCCCCAATAATATATTTCCTAATCTTTGCTGGTCTGATAATTTCCTTAAGATGAGCAGCAGTTTCGTTTAATAAAAACAGGACCAAATCGAACATTTAAAGCACTTTTGAAACCAAAGCCAACTGCTCTCTGGCCAGACTGCAAGGGCTTGTAGCTGTCAATCAACCCCCAGTCTACCCCGCCTCCCTCATTAGGAAGGTAAACAATGAAAAGAAGAAGTAGATGATGAGGCAGATAGCCGAACAAATGAGGACCTAAAGGGAAACAGGACACCAGCTTGGGGGAAAAAAAAATACCCTGGCCACTGACTCCTGTAGCTCCCTCCCCCAGCAAACGCACTTTCCAAAAAACAGAGGAGTGCAATCCTTTCTGGTTTCTCTCTTCTCTCTCCATTGCCCTGGGCAATCACGTTAAAACTCACATGGCTGGTGCTTATTCAGATAAACCTAACAATGCACACCGCTGGTTACCATGTGAATCTTCACAAACCGCACAAGAATGTGCTGGTTCAAATCCCCCCGACCCCCTCCAAAGCAAAATTTATTCAAGACAGCAAACTGCTCAGCAGCTTTATGAAAGCAAATGGAGCTAGAGGGAATTCTATCTCGTATTTACAAATTAAAAATTAGATGCATCATCGTGCAATAAAGGATAGAATAGCAGCAAAAAACTAGAATATTCTATTTTATCACTATTTCTATCACTATAAGCTCAAATACGTACACACATATATATATTAAACATGCTATATATTAATTATCCTCATTTGATACAAAACATCACACAAATAGGTACATTAAATAATTGGTCACATTACATTCTTATTTTAAAAAGTGTTCAATTGCATAGAGAGAAATAAACTATTTCTATGGAAAGCTTTTTTCTGAATGTAGGAATTTAAAAAATAATAATGAAACACCAAAACTGAAGAAAAGCCATATCTATCACGATTTTATTCCTTAGATTTAAATGCAACTGAGGTCAGGAATGCTGGACAATTTTCTAATCTGGTTCTTGTTCTTAATCAGTTTCATTCTACTACAGCAGATAAATTAATAGACTCTCCAGGTTGGAAAGATCTTAAAGGTCATCTGGTCTGATTTCAGGTAACTATAGTTCTAGAAGTATTAACTCTGAGAAAAACCTGCTAAATTTGTAAAAGATTTGTAACTAAATTTTATAATTATTAAGATTACCAACTTTGATAAATAATTTTTCCATTTCTGACCTCAAGACATCATTCTGATTATAAGTTTAATTTATAATTCTTTACTTCCAAAACATTTTGATGAGCTTTAATACTGGGAAATAAAATTTCTCCACTATAAACTCAAGACATATAATTAAGTTGAAAATTACAAAATTTTTTAAACTAAGAAAATAATTTTAATGACATAATCTTAATTAAATTATTCCTTCTCTATACTTGGCCAGCCACTTTTAAGGTTTTAATTAATAATTAGAGATATCAAGATTTCTTTAATTATTTTTTAAATAAGGTTTTAACAATATGGATGAGAGAAAATTTTATTTTTAGTCCCTTAAGTATTGAATAGTTTTAAAAATCTTAATCTTCTCCTAGCTCAATAATGACATTTCCCATAACTGTAACAAAAACATTTTTAAAGTTATGAATATTTAGGTAATTTTCATCATCTTACAAATTTAACTGACATTAAATTTTAAATATTTCAGCATACATTTATAGGATTTTTCATATTAAATCTGTCATTACCACATTAATATCTATCTACAAATAATTAGTCAAATTGTGGGGGAAAAAAGCTATGTGCAGTGAGTAGATTTTACACCAGCAAAACTACTTTTACTTTGGGTTTGTTTTCTCACAGGAGTAAATTTATACACAATGGTAATTTGGGAAGTTAAATTTTGATGAATTAAAAAAGTTTAATAACATCTTTCAAACTGATCAAGATTCACATTTGTATGTTCAAGGCCTAAATTAAAAAAAAAAATTTAAATCCCCCTTTAAATAGCTTCACCTAGACATAATGTCGTGTTTTTAAAGCCTGAATGTAAGTTTATGTGTTACCTGTTATACATTTTAAGAAAGGATTACTCACCTATAACAGCTAGCCAGATGCACTGACTTTGGCTTGGACAGACTACAATGTGGGTTCTGATTAATTTAAAGATTCCAGTGTACTTTTGCTACAAAAGCCATATCCTCTCACAACAAATAGGATTAAGTTTTGATGCTGCATTTGAGCCAAAGTGTTGAAATAAAGAGATTCTGTTTATGTCTATCTGCACTGAGCTGTTTCGTTAATTCAAAAAACTCTTTTTTTATATATAGGGCCAATTATTCATTCCCCGATTCAGTTTATTTGCTGAAGTTGATAATTACCTTGGAAAAAAGGCAAAGAAATACCTATAAACACTTTAATAGAAAGGACCTAAAGTTCTTGTAGTAAACCTTCAACCTTGCCACTGTAAATAAGCCTGGCACTTTGATGAAAATTAACACTAGTTTTGTAAAGAGCACATTGGGGGATTGCAGTCAAGTCTTATCTTTAGTTCCAGTCAACTAGCAATCCTGAAAGAGTTTGCATCATCATCAGAGCAGGCCATTTGATAGGATTCTACCGCTGTACCTAATCAATCTATGGAAGACTGTGGCTGTGCTGTGTAACAAAGCTAAAATAGATTTACAAATGGGGTTTTAGGGGATAAGCTCCTCCACAGGATTACATATTGATTTTAAATATAAAAAGCTTATCATATAAGCCATAACTACAAAAATAGTGAACCTATGCATAAATCCCTTTAGAAGAGCACCCACTTCAAACTCTAAGCCAAGAATAAATCAAGATGTACAAAATCCTAGAGAAGATCCATTTCTTGTGCAGAAAATGAACACACCACTTTCCAAAAGCCCACCCCAATGTGTGCAGAAATGAATTTATCTTTCCTGAGGGGGCATTAAATAATCTGGAACAAAAAAACTATAGGAAAGTATCTGAAAGATGTTTGTTAGCTTAACGGATCCTGCAACTTAGCTCAGTAGAGTGAAACTCCTGCAATGAAAACACCTCAGGGGAAAAGAAAAAGGTAAAAAAAGGCCAAAGTGATTATGGATTCTTTGGATTATCCAAAGAATGGATATATTGAATGTTATTATTATTATTATTTTGCTCTCAAACCAAGCTGTTAATATTTCTTTCATTGTGCTATGGCTATTAATATTCTGTGCTTTCTCCTGGTGAATGGTTTCACTAGCAGATTTATTTGAAAATATTTTAGTTTATTTATTATGAAAAACTTCTCATGGCTACTAAGAAGAAGAGATGGGAAAGAAAAGAGAAAGGGACTTTAAAACAAAGGAAAGCAAAACAAAACCAATTAGTGTTGCCTGTTCATGTGTTTTTCTGCGGTGATTTAATGCTCCAAGAGACTACTGAACTGCATGTGTGTCCATTCTAAGGGCTGGCTCAGAGGACACTGTCTTCAAAGAACTGATAATCATGATGACCAGAATTTCTTTAGGACAGCCCATGCCACATATTGCCCAGGCTAGTGGTGCAGGCCTTTCTCTGAGAAAGTGTCTTTATTTGTAATCAACAGGCTGTTTCTTTCCTCAAGCCTCTTTTTCCTGTCAACCAACAACAGAAACTGGCTGAGAGATTTAAGGCACAATCAGATATGGGACAATAGCATTAATTAAAAAATAAAACAAATCCTAAAAAAAGTAACAATTGCATTAAAGGTGTCTGAAAAGAAAAACATTCTTTTTTTCCCTCTTCTTCAAAAATACTTTCTACTGTTCTTTCATGTGTACAAGAGGATCAGGCAGAAAAATTTTACATTATTTAATTAAGACTGAAGGTCTACTACATAGGGATAGGTTGCCAATGAAACTGGGATGTTTTGTACGTATCATGGTCCTCCTTAAAGACGGTACTATATGGTAATAATAGTGGTTTTGGAATAGAAGCAGGATCTGCCTTAAAAGTCAACTGTATTGTATCAAGGTGCATCTTAGGGATGATTTAACTTACTATACATGAGAGAGTAAATTTTTAAAAATTGTAATATTCTGTATTGAGCATAATGAATCTATAAAGAATAAACTATAAGAGTTATACATACATTATATATACTATATACACATATATTTTATATTATACATATAAATATCATATAAATAGAATTTGCTATACCTACTTTTCAAATGACTGTTAAGCTTTCCAATCTCTTTTAAAGACTATACCATGACAACAAAAATTGTATCAAGAGGAAAAATACCATTTAGTATATTTGTGCATTTTATTTCAATGGCAAGTTTCATGGAACTTCTTAAATAATTTTGACAAATTTTATAGTCATTAGTGGCATAATCTGACAGCCACTTGAAGAAAATTAGTTATCTGAAGCCTTTTAAATAAAGTAGATCTAATTTCTAAATTAGGATATACAAATATCATAGTTATCAAATGATATTAAGAATATAAAAGTAAAAATAAAGCTTCTATAAATGTAGAAGATAGTATTTGGATAAACAGCATGTGTTTTATTTAATAACAATATTAATTAAACTATTTAAAAAATATATGGTTTCATTTGACTTTCTCTTATAAACTTAAATTTCTAGTTTCCGAACTAATTATAATTGACTTCTTATACATCAGGTACCTTATCAGGTGAAGAAAGAAATTACCATGGACAGTCAGTAGGTTAAGAGGTCAATATAGAATAGGAAAATCAATTTGCATTGATTAGACAAAAGGTCCATTTTACAGAGCCCAAAGGATTAGCTCTTAAGCAGACATCTTTGAACTATAAGACATTTTCAACTAAAAGGTATAAGGAGAACAGCATTCTAAAATACCAAAGAATTAAAAAAAATAACCATATATAATAAATGCCATACTTAAGCCAGCTGATGTTTATCGATATTATGAACCATACTTAGGATTACTATATATGTTATTCATTTAAAAGTTCATATAATGTGTGAAAGTGTTGAATTTATCTCATATGCCTGCCTGAGTCTTTGCTTGACTATTTACTTAATAAGAGTTGGAATCTCAAGAACTATAGAAGACTGGACAGTGACATATTTATATGGACATCAATTAAATATTAAGGTAAAATTTAGAATCTGAATGTGAAAAATCAAAATGATGAATCTTTCTCAAACCTCTGCAGTGGAAGCAACTTTAACTTGCACATAAAAGGAAATCATTTAACTACTTATATTTTCTATTTAATGGACTTTTAAGCTTACAATTTTATGTTTAATAGTAAACAAAATGATGATCTGAATTAGGGTCCTAAGGTTTTACATGACTATTGGTTTCTGAATCTAAGACATTTATTTGGAACTCCTGTAGGTCCCCAGTCAGACCACACCTAGTGAGACCGAAGTGTATTACACTCTTTAAATCTCTTTGACAACTGACTCTTTACACACCTCACTGGGCCATGGCGTCTCTTACCTTCAATGGCTAGCATTGCCCGCAATTCCCGATTCAGCAGCTCATACCTTCGTTCTAAATCGTGTTCTTTTTCCCTAGGCAAGTTGCAAAAGTTCATCAATATGCTAATTACTAAATCATTAAACACTTAAAAAAACCTTTAGGTTACATTGATTTTAGGACTCATAACTGACTTTTCTCTTTAACTTTAAGCTACTCAAAACAAATGATACACAAACCTAAAACCTTCCTCAGGTTGAATACTTACTACTAATGGTATTATTTTTCTCCTTCAATTTTGAGTTGCACAAAAGTATATTTTAATCTGTGGATAAGTAATCTCATTCTTCAGCGCTTCTTGTCTTAAGTGCCAGGTATAAAGTTATTTCATAAAATTATTTTTCATAACTGTCAATAAACACCTTTTTGTCTAGAACTCCATGTGAAAAGAGTACAAGAAACATGAAAGTACTAGCAGTGCAAATTTAATATAGAGACAATAAAAAAAAAAGGATTAATTAAGTTCTGCACTTCATAATTCTTCTATTACGTTAAGGCATTGCAGAAATGACAAAAATAGAGGTTTTTGCTAAAATAAAATGTAAACCTGTTTCTTCCCACACTAGGTGGCATAATATAAGAATACTGCTAGTGAGAAAAAGGGACAAGCATTAAGTCCTATGTGAACTAAATGCTAAAGACTTGAGAATGCTTACATTTGGTTTAGTCTCCATTTTACTGTAATTCTTAGAGTCATAAAAAGGTCACTTCTGTGTAAATTATTAATCTTTTACCCCAAAATTTAGGGGTAACATTATCTGTAGAATACAAAGGTACTTTTGTCCTTATTAAGAATTATTTAATTTTTAACTGAAAATTTGATGTTAAATAAACTTCAGTTTTATTTCTTTTTCTCCTTAATATAAACCAAACATCCTTTTTTGTGCACAAGTGATTTCTTAAACCCCAAAATTATTTACATGACTTGGCTTTCAGTATAATAAATACATTTTTTTCAGTATCTAATACTCTATTTTAAAATTATTACTCTTCAAATAAAAACTGGTTATATAGTATTTTAAATTTTATTTTTATATAAAATATAATCTCTAGGAAGGAAAAAAATTAAGCCTAATAAATTTGAAATCCCAAGAAAGACAATGATAGAGCTAAGTCTAAGATTCCTCAATGTTGTAGGAAAAACAAGCAGTGATAAATACTTACAGGAGAGAGAGCTGGTTCATTCTTCTTATTAAAGCATTTTTCTTATTAACTAACATAAACCACTCCTGCATCATAGCTTCCTCTTCTTCTGTGTTCCTTCCTATAATTTAAGAAGAGTTATTGTTTTTTCTATTTTACAAGCCAAATAATAGTTCAGCACAAGTCTCGTTTTTTTTTTTTTTTAACATGAAACATATTTTAGCTAACCCAATAATACAAATTAAACTGTTTACAACAGTTTATATGTAAGATTAAGGTCTGAAAAAAGGAATCAATATTTTAAAATTCATTAACCAATCTCTAAAGGAGGTATTATTCAGCATGTATATTTCAGTTCCCTGAACATATCTACAGATCATACTAATGTACATTAAAAAAAAAAAAAAAAGTGTTCCAACTTTTAAATCCTTCCCAGAGGGTGACTTTATTATATTTCAATGAGGAACTCATGAAGCTAACAGACATATGGTCATGATAAAAATAAATAAATTAATTAAAAAACACATTAAAAATCATTATGAGAATTACAAGACTAGCAGGAAGATCAGAGAAGTCAAGAGATTTTGTGAGAGCTTCCGCCTGTAATGACCTGCTTTTTTTCTTATTTTCCTCCCCGAAAGTAAACTAAAGATATACACATGCATATACATTTCCAGAACTCATCATCCCTAATAGGGTAAACACTTACAAATTGTTTTAAATATATTGTAAATGGCCAAGCTACAAAAATACTTACATCTATCTGTGAAAAAAGAACATAGTAATCTTCAGTAAATGAGAAAACATGTGAGCAGAGAGATGATTTTAAATGTCAGGTTATAAATTTACTGATTATGCATTTAAAATTCATTTTCCCAAATATCCATTCCATCATCTATACTACTCCTCCCCTCAAAAGGATTATAATATATAGCGTATATTTGGTATTATTCATATATAAGCAGGCCACAATCATACTTGAGAAAAATATTAATACCCCACCTTCTTCCTTCAAACTGCCTTCAAATTGTATCCAGTCAAATTTATAATTATTTGACTTTGTTTTCTTCTGAATTTCATCCATGATTGGTTTATTGTTTTGCTAGGCCATTATTTAATACTTCAGTCCAACTTCTAGCTACATTCATAGGGTTAACTTAAATATCTAACAAAAAAAATTAAATATCCCAGGCTAAGACTAAATATCCTAGTCAATTTCCTAAGTTTTATTCTTCTTCTTTAGATATTTTCTTTTAACTTTCAAACACGCTACCAGTCCATTAAAAAATATTCAAGCAATACAGAGACATAATTGAGTTAAAAGTCAAGTCCTCTTTCACCAACCCCACCCTCTCTGATTTGCCTATCTACCTCCCTTCTCCAGAAGTACTATTACAGTTTAGTATATCTTCTTCCAGACCACATAGGTAGCTATGTCTAACACACACACAGGTATATACCTTGTCTGGACACATACAGGTTTTTTTTCTTTAACATAAGGGCCCTTGATTTGTTGTTGCTATGCTGTTCAAAAATCTACTTCATTCTTGTAATAACTTGCATAAATTATGGATGTGACATAATTAACTATTTCCACATTAATAGATATTTGAAGAAAGTTTTAGAATGAAAATAGGATATAAAGAGCTGATCTGTGTGCAAGATTAAACATGTATTTCACAGCATCCCTATAAATCAGATGTCTGTATTTCATCATTAGGGAAAAGAGAGATATGTGCTTTCATTAAATTAAAGTCCGTTAAACTGTATGATATGATGCAGACCTGGGATAGATTCTTTTAGAGTATGAACAAAAGTCTTTATTGTTTTACAGCATTTTTAATCTCTCTTTTAGGGTAACTGGTTTTGTATTCACTTTGGACCATGTGATGTCTTGACACTGGTCATGTGATATAGGCTGCGATAGGCACAAATCCCTGGGTAGCAACAAAAGAAGAAAGAGTAAAAAGAAAAAGCTGAGAAAAAGCTTGCAATTTGGAAAAAGGCCAATTGTACCCTGGTGAAGGCCTTTTTGATCAGTGAAATGACACATGTGTGCAATATTAATAGGTGCCGTTTTTATGATATTTTGTTTTCTGATTAAAATTCTGAGGTTTCTGATTAAAATCACTGAGGTTTCATAACCTCAGTGATTTCTAAAAATATACACATATTAAAACTTTGTTTTGAATTTAACTGTAATTCAGGCTTTCAGGCATTAATACTAGAAGCATCTAGCCTACTCTTAAATTAGCATCATTTTCTTCAATGGAAGACTGCTTCCTTGAGAACAACAATATTGATGTGGTACTACTGTGTTATTCTCAGCTTAACTCATGCCTATGATTTCTAGATAAGAATAAAAGATGCATCTTCCCTAATTATTAGGAAATGAGGAGAGTCTCATGTTTAAAAAGGGAATAAGCCAAACAATAAGACATATTTAAAGATATACTATTCAGTGCTACCTAGATTACATAAATTAACTGAAAAACATATTTGAGGTTAAATCATCACTAACACCTTATCTGAGATAGTACACAATGATGGAAATCTATACTTAGCCTACTAATAAAAAAATTAAATTTTCTTCTAATACATCATTATACTATTGTTTTTAGGGATTTAAAATTTTTTAAATTTAAAAAGCTTTTAAAAGCCAGTAAGTTGAACCATTACAAATTAATCCTGACTTTAATAACTGGTTAAAGACCCCTTTAGCTTTATAAGTAACAAAAAATATTAAAGCCTGTGATCACAGTGAGCTTTTCTCATTTCTCCTCCAACCATTTGTTATTTAATCCAATACTAGTAATCCAATTTGTCCATCAGACTTTTAAAGGGCAGAATGCAACTTCCTCAGCTTAGACACTTTTCAAAGTACAATATATTTTTCAAATGAATGCTGGATGTTTCATTTTTCCCAACTGTTCCTAGCTCTAATGCATGAGGAAAAAAAAGAACAAGATGAACATTGTTCATACTGATTAAGTAAGAGCTCATTAAAGAGCTGTCAGTGCGGTACTTTGAATATGCATGAAGCATATAATCAGATCTAGTACCGTCACTAGAGGAGAATACGGTAAGTACAAAGGATTGATTTAATTACTTAGAGTGGGCTGTGGTGGTAAAGCAGTCTTGTTAGTGCAAAAAGAAAAAGAGGTTGTATTCTGGCACTGTTAGAAAAAAGGCAGTTTTAGCTTCTGCCACAATACATAATCTCAGAATAAAGCACTTTACATTGTAGCTTAAAATGAAGATTGTCATTATTTTATAAAATGGTCATAAATCATTTTATCTTGTTTAAACTCACCCAGTTAATTATCTTGCTTTCAAAATTATCTTTAATTTGTAATCACAACTACATTTTTATCACCTTAGAGTCAAAGCTGAAATTTAAATATTTTTTTCAGTTTCATGAACTGAAAAATTCAAGACCTATACTACTGAAGACCATTTTGAAACTAAAAAAATGACAAAATCCTACAGTTCAGTACACAGTTACTAAAATGTGAAAGCACGGCTGGGTTGTTATACTATATTTTAAAGCAGAGTGCCTCATGTGTATTATAAATATACTATCAATAAAATATCACCTTAACATTTTAAAGTATTGACTAATTAATACAGTCTCTGGTAATTTTTTTCTTCTTTATTTCCTTAAAGAATTCTGGTTTTTATTCTGCCTCCTGGAATGTAACATCTTTCTAACATCACAATCTCTTATTGTCAGTTTTCTCTTTTTAATTATGATAGCCAGAGTATGATTTATAAAAATTACTAAATAATGAAGCATAATAATAATAGTAGGAAAAGTCACATGGAAATATGACTTCAAATAATTCTTCCTATCACATAGTTAACAAAACCTACTTAATACAAAGCAGAATAATACAGCACTACATGTAGTACAAATACTTAATAAAAATAAATGTTAGTTAATATCTGCCTTTATATTCCATCTTCTCCTTCCCAAAATGATTAAAAGATTTAATTCCACTTAAAAATTCATTCCTTCACCCAGGAATGTGTATATAGTTCTCATTTGCTTTTTCAAAAGCAGCATTTTCAATGTAAATTTTAAAGTGAACAAAAGGAAAATGATGGTAAAACCTTAAAATTATGAATTATATTTTTAAAACTATCTACTAGTTAACCTTTCCTAATTAATCTTTCACCATAAGCTTATTATCCATTTAGAAAGATATGTTTTTGAACAATGAATTCTTATATAAATGCAAAACAAGGAACACAATTTTAACTGAACAGAAAATTAATTCAACAGAAGATGAAAACACAAAGATGAAGGTGCTGTTGAACATACATACAAATTCAAGATTTTCTACCATGAAAACATTAAAGAATGCTGAAATCTTGCCATAGCTCCATAGTGGAGATGGCTGACTAGTGATCACATATGGCTCTTAAAGGACACAACGTAGCAAAGCCAAATCAACATTAAAAACAAAAAAGTTGCCATTACTAATTGTCCCTATGTTATGATTACCTGAGTATGATGACCTCTAAAACATTTAATATATTACAACAGAGATACACATGAATGTGTCCAACTAACTGGTACCAGAGAAACACTTTAATAACAAAGGAGATAAAGTCTGGTAGATTTACTTCATCAATGAGAAAGATTAATTTACTGCAGTTATATAGGGACATGGACACAAGAGCTCCAAAGCCAATATTACTATAGGACTCCAGTGCCCTAGTTTAGAAAATATTTTAAACTTAGGAAATAGAGCTTTATTATGAAAACAAATTTTACTATGTAAGCAACCAGTTGATAAATGTTTCCACACTAAGAATATCCTCAAACAGCAATCAACATAAATGAATAACCATAATCCTTACCGATGTCTTCGGCAGCAATTGTCTTAAAACATTTTGCTCAGCTTGATATATTTGTTATAGTATTAATAATATAAACTTTGGTGAAAATTCTGTCTCCTTTTGTTGAAGTAAAATAAAAACTAATACATTCTCTCAAACACACCTTTGATTTGTTCATTTGATAAAATGAAGTGTGGAGAGATTCACGGCAATATCTCTCTACAGATAAATTTGACAGACTTCTATGCACATACCTATGCAGGAGGAGGTATAGACAAGTTCACCGAATCTCCTCCATCATAGACTTACACAAAAGAAAAAGCTACTTCTAAAGTCCAGAAATTAATAACAATCTTCTTATGCCAAGTTCTTGGTAGTGTCTGAATAGCCTTGCTATGCCAAAAATCAGTGCTCAATTTCTCAAAAGGTAAATTAAGCACACACTTAAGATAGTAAAAAAGATAAACTAAAAAGCATGAAAATAATCATCATGGGAAAAATTAATAATTGATTAAATTATATTTATTTACAGTTTAGTATTTTTTTTTTAAATTACATGTAGGATGGAGTTGCTTCCATAACTTCAGTGCTAAGAGCCTTTAAAAGTATTAGCATGACCTACATTTCAGATGAAGCATGACTATCTTGACTATTAACAAATACGCAGTAGGCAAAATTCAAAACACTTCCCTGGTGGCTCAGATGGTAAAGACTCTGCCTGAAATGTGAGGAAATCTGCAATACAGGTTCGATCCCTGGGTTGGGAAGATCCCCTGGAGGAGGAAATGGCAACCCACTCCAGTATTCTTGCCAGGAGAATTTCATGGACAGAGGAGCCTGGCAGGCTAAAGTCCACGAGGTTGCAAAGAGTTGGACACAAATGACTGAGTGACTAACACTTTCACTTTCAAAACACTCAAAACAGAGCTCGGAAACTATATTTTTCAATGTGCATTTAACATATTCTGTAAAATCAGAAAAAATACAGTGAGTCACTTTTATACACATCATTCAACCAAATAGACTAGTGTCTACTTAGAGGATCAACTGGGCATCCTCCAATAAGAGGAAAACTTAAATTGTGAGCCACACTTACAGAAAGATAGCTTCCCCTGCTATACCTCCCCTCTCTGGAAGCCCCAACCTTTGTTTGGTCTGCACCTGGCAGTCTCTTTACCTCCTCCCTCTCCTAGAGCCTTCATGCAGTCATGTCATGAAAATGACTTAAAGGGTGGTCCTAGAAGTGACAGAGATATTAATGTTAAAGATGAGCATGAAGAGTAAAATAAAATTATTTCTGGAAAAGTGGAAGTGAAAGAAACAACACTTCAAGTTTTTCATTAAAAAACTGTTTTTTAAATTTTTATCATTTGGCTGCACTGCTTGGCAAGTGGGATCCCAGTTCCTCAATCAGGGATCAAACCTGCACCCCCTGCACTGGAAGTGCAGATTCTTAACTACTGGACCACCAGGGAAGTTCCGAAATTATTTCTAGATTTAGGCATTTTAAGATGTGATTTTACATACATATGTAGGGGCTTCCTTGGTAGCTCAGCGGTAAAGAATCTGCCTGCCAATGCAGGAGACACAAGTTCCATCCCTGATCCGGGAAGACCCCACATACTGCAGAGCAGCTAAGCCCATGTGCCACAACTACTGAACCTATGCTGTAGAGACTGGGAACCACAACAGCTGAGCCCATGTGTTCCAGTTACTGAAGTGTGTGCACCGTAGAGCCCATGTTCCACAAGAAGAGGAACCACCGCAATAAGAAACCCCTGCACCGCAACGAGAGAGTAGCTTCTGCTTGCCGCAATAGAGAAGAGCTCATGCAGCAACAAAGACCCAGCACAGCCATAAATAAATGAGTTATACAAAACAGATATGCACAGATAGCTAGATGTTATAAGAGATATTACTAAAGTTTTATATATTCAAGTAAGTCAAAATCTCTGGGGGAGACCTTCTCACTGGGAGGTTCATCTTTTTTAAGGTTATTTGGACATGTAGTTTTTTATGGAGTGTCATGGGAACTCAATCCATGATTTAACAACTTTATGGAAAAGCACTTGACTCATTAATAAAGATGAACTTTATTAATAGAATAAAGACCTCTTATAAATTGTAGACTACCTTTATGAATGCTTACTTACCTTAATCCTGAGAAACTCCTGTGGATAAGAATATAAATTCTGGTAGGGCTAAGTATACTTTATAAATGTATACCATCTATAGTTTCTGTGGCTGGTTAGGTCTGTCATTCTGAATAAGATGCAAAGAAGATAAACATTGAATTTGTATCCCAAGTGGCTTTTCTTCCAGTTCAGTTAAAAAAAAAATGACTTGGAGTCCCTTGATCTTAGACTAATTAATCTCTCCAGACCTCAGTCTCCCTCTCTATAAGCATAATCACATTACTTACCTCATGGGTGATGGAAGAATTAAATGAGAAAAATCCATGTGAAGTCCTTAGCACAGTGCCCAAGACTAAAAACGCTAGCTGTGATAACGATGAGGAAGAGGATAATGGCGAGGCAGCACTGAGCTGAGAACTGGAGATAGAAAGATGACCAAAGTATGGTGCCTGCCCTCAAAAGGGTGTGTAGTTTAGTCTGCAGACAGACACATAATCAGGGAGACCCGGAGTGAGGATGAACTTTTAAGCATCTACGTGGACACAAATTATATTTTAAATATTCATAAGTCATAAGAAAGTCCATAGTTAATATAATTAGTATGTCATTGGTCATAAGTGAGATAGGTGAAAAATGTGAGTGAATCAATACAAACTCATCTCTGCAGCTGGAAAACAAAAGTGAATGCCCTTTTCGGTCTGCAGTGTTACAGCTGCATACAAGACTGTCATAGCTATGGTGATACAGTAGTGTGGCTATGCTCCAGGTAATGACAGTTTAGTTATTTGCAATGGATTTTAGAGATTCAAGAACAAAGTAGATCATGAAATGCTACTTAATAACCAAAAGTGAAAGAGGTTAAGTTTTAAGATTGAAAATTACAGACTAATAGGATACACCTAAAAGTTTACTAGTTATTAAAATAAAGGACAAAATGACAATTTGAAGTACAAATTAATATAAATTTAATAAAAGAAATCCCTTAACAAGAAAAACCAAATGTTTGTAGAGCAAAAAGTCTTCAGAGACAGTAAGTTTTCACCATTTTTATAGGAAGAGATTTTGATTTTAAAAACACAGCATTGTTAAATCAGCTTATGAAATTGGCAATATCAATAAAAAAGATGATTTACGAAATGCCAGGTAAGAATGAGATTTGATTCTGTTGAAAGTGTGGAAAATATATTCAATTTTTAAAATATAGAAGGACAAATCAGGTAGATATGCTCCAAATAGCTTCTAATAAATTGTTTCTCTCAAGATTATGCAGCCAATCAGCTGCTCTTTTAGGTAACCCCATGTTGCTTAGTCCTGAAATGTTCTTAAAAAAATCATAGCAGGGTCATCAGAGCCCCCAGTTTCCAGTAAGGGATGATGAGTTCAACCTCTAACACGATACATGCACAGTAACTTCTCTACACCTTGTTTGATCATGCTTGGGTTCAGGTAACCAGGCAACACTGGGATATATCTTTCCTTATGGATCTTCTTAGAAACCTTTATTCAGTGAGGGAGAGCTAAAGGGAATTAGGCCTATCCCCTCCTAGCCTACGTCCACATTTATTCTGTAAACAGAGATGCCTAATGAAAACAGGACACTGCAGAGCCATCTCCAGCAGTCTTTTAACCTGCACAGGGGTTCGACAATTACATGACACTTCAAGTCAAATGTAACAAATGGTGTTTTTTCAACACCAGACCAGGTGAATAGTTTGAGTTTCAGCATTATACTACCTCATCCAATGCCCTGCAGCCTTCCCAGTGGAGCCATTCTCTTCACAAAGACTGAGACATGAAAGACTTGTGTCCACAGTGCTGCTTCCTAAAGCCTTGGAAAAAAAAGTGTCTCAAGGATGCTCTATGTCATGTAACTCCCTCACCAGATGGCTGACAACCAATAACTGTCTCATAGGCTGGGGATAATAATCATGATGATGATTATGATAATAGCATCAAATATTTAATGAGGTTATATTAATATAACTTACCTAAAGTAATAGAGCTAGTTAGTGGAGGAACTTAGGCCTCAAATCCAGGCAGTCTGTTTTGTGAACAGTGGTTCTCAGCCACTCTACTTGACACTCATAGGTAAACAGTCTAATCAGAATAGGCCTTTTATTTAGAATTCAGGCCAACTGTGACAAGTCTTCAGAATGACTCTGATATGCAAAGCAGAAAAAACAAAACACCCAAACAAAAAGCAAACCTTTAAACCTCTGACAAACAAACAAGTTCACCCATTAGTAGAGCGTATTTTGTTCATTCTTCCTGTGTAGGTCACGGAGACTTAACAATGACCTCAGAGCAGTCATCGAGGAGTGTCAAGGGGATTCAGCTTTTCGTCCTATGCAGATATGTCCAGAAGATCCCTGAATTATAGGTTAGTACATGATGTCTTCAAGAAACAGGGGCTCCCTGGGATAGACCCATGTACCTTCTTGGGCAACTACAAACTACTCTGATTCCATTTGAGCCTTTGAGACGTCCTTCAATGAAAATGGCCAGACAAGAATACTCTGCCTACCACTAGATTATCAGGGTGCATTCAAGTTCCAGCTCTGCTCTTTGAGAGCTGTGGCAATTTGGATAAATTACTTAAGATCCCTATGCCTCAGTTTCTTCATTTGCAAAGTGGAGATAATAAATCTACTTCACAGGATTTTGTTAAGATTAAGTGAGTTAATAAATATAAAGTACTTAGAATAGTGCCTGGCCTACAATAAATGCTATATATAATAGTATAATGGTGGTTGCTATACTCTCTCTCTCTCTCTCTCTACACACACACACACACACAACAGTAGGGATCCACATTCTTCAAGCTTCAGGATCCTCCCTGACTATCTGACATACCTACGATTATTGACTGGAGTAAGGCATGGTGATTCTTCCTGGCAAAGTCTCACAGTTTTTCTGACTGCCTGTGCAATCAGATAGGCCTACTCACAGACGTAAACATACTGGGGAAATTGGTGCAAGTCTTAAGATGTTCCATTGAGCGTGACATGTCTAATGTCTTTAGGAATCTATTTTACTGGACCAATCAACCAAACTGCATTCTATCATCATTCCGTATTTTTCATTCCCCTTAAGTATGGAAGCCTAGCAACTACCCATTATTCATTTTTTTGTTCTTAAAAGAGCTACACCAATGCAAATTCTCCAGGAAACAGTCCCCTTTCCAAGGTTATACATGCTCTGTTAAGTCTATCCCAAAAGTTCTCTTGCTAATAGCAGTTCCTTCAGTCAGAAATTCAGAGAAAATAAAAATCTAACATGTGACTCAGAATCTCTAGACTTACCAAAGATAAAATTATTTTCAGATTTCTCAACTTAATTTTAAGGACACGTTCCATTTACTCTTTATCATGATACACATTTTAAAATATCCTTCATTTATTTTTGGGCTGTGTCACATGGCTTGTGGGATGTTAGCTCCCCAACCGGGGATTGAACCTGGGCTCTTAGCAGTGAGAGCACAGAGTCCTAACCACTGGTCTGCCAGGGAACTCCCCAGATACCCACCAGACTGAAGAACATCATGTTCCCCAATACTCCCTCTCAGATTCTGGCATAAATCTCACATGACATTTATATAAATATATGTGAATCTTGCTCTAGCAGCCACCTGTATGTCCTTCTGCTGTGTTGCACATCCTCTCTCTTTGCTTCAAAGCTGTGCTGTGTGCTGAGTCGCTCAGTCGTTTCTGACTCTTTGCGACCCCATGGACTGTATGTAGCCCGCGAGGCTCCTCTGTCCATGGGGATTTTCCAGGCAAGAATTCTGAAGTGGGTTGCCATGCCATCCACCATCGTATCCTTCCAACCCAGGGATTGAACCCACATCTCCCTCATTGCACGCAGATTCTTTACTGTCTGAGCCATCAGGGAAGCCCAAGAATACTGAAGTGGGTAGCCTATCCCTTCTCCAGGGGATTTTTCTTAACCTAGGAATCGAACCGGGGTCTCCTGCATTGCAGGTGGCTTCTTTACCAGCTGAGCAACCAGGGAAGCTAAGCTCACTTAGAAAAGGTCAGACCAATCACATCAAAAACACAATCTACATTCCCACCCAAAGCCATGGTCAATTCCAAATCTATTTAGTTCTTATGATGTGCCTGTTAATATTATTTATTTCAAAATTTAGCAAAACTGCTACTTAGTCTACACTGACAATTTTGCAATGTTCAGTATAATTTCCTTTAAACTTTTACTTAGATTCAAAATAAGCAGTATTTTAAAAATAAATAGTATTAAAAGTTTTAAATTTGGGGCTCCCTTTTATTTTATCCTCATGAGAAATTAAAATTTTTATGACTATTTTGATTATTTATGTGGTAGGTTATTCTTATCTCCCAAATAAAAAACTATTTCTATTTTTTAAAATCAATGAAATTTAGAAAAACTTAACTTTTTAATTAAAAAGTATCAGCATAAGTAATGTCCTTGACTTACATTTTTAACTTTCCTTGAAGAACTAGAGTCTTTAAGAGCATAACAAATACAGTGATGACCAAGGCCAGCTCAGAAGTGTCTAATGGAGGATAATATGCTGGTGGGGAAGAAATGTTGGCACTTTACTCAGTTCCTAGCTTTGGCCACCAAGTGGTGCTATTAATTCAGAGTGAGCAGGCACTGGGGGAGTGGGGTTGGGTGACTTTGGGTGGGTAAAGTATATAACCAGTCAGTAAATGCAGAGGACACTCACAAGTTGGATCTTCATAACTCTGTGTACTGTGAATTCACCTTATCATCTCCCACTCAGTGTCATCAGCATAAAAACAAAGGGGAAAACTAATTCATATACTCTTATTTTGATGGTAATATCTATTGTCCTTTGTCAGAAAAATAACTGTTTATATATACATATGTGTACCAAACTTTATCCTTTCAGGTTATGAAGCTATAAAAATAACTATACAATTTTGGTTAATCTTCCTCTTTCTACAACATTCATCCAAATCCCCCTGCATTAAAACAAAAACAGAAAACCTTTACAGAAAAAAAAAACTATTCAGTAATAAGCATTACAAATTAATCAGTAATATGAAGCATTTTAAAATATCTAATTTAATTTTAAAAACAGATATCAGCTCAATGGTTTTTCCTTAATTTCTATTATAAGCTTTTCCTGAGGAAATAGTTCCTCTGAGTGGATGAATGCCTTTCACATTCCAGCTTAGAAGTGACATGTGGGAACAGGGAACAGATGCAATGACTATATGTTTAGTTTTCTTATGTGATGTACCTAGAGGCCTATGAAGAATGTTAAAAGCATAACTAAAAGCTAAATAATAATAATTTACAATCCACTGCCAGAAGAACTGGCAATGTCTCTACTACGGAATGAACAATGATTTAAAAGCAGAACTCTGGGAAGTCTGCACAACAATAAAAGTTAGGTTCACTGCTATTCAATTAGATAGTTCTATCTCAAAGATGAGGAGACTTAATAAGAAACAGTATGTATCTAGTTGTCTCTGGACATGAACATCTATATTTTTTGAGAAAAATGTTTCCATCTGGAAAGGTGAGGATAATGGTGTTGGAATAGAGCTTATATCCTTCAATAAACTACCTTGATTTTGACTCTGGAGTAGGGAGGCAATTCACATATGCTTACCCATTTCTGATGTCATTCTTTGTTAAATCAAATTATGAAATTTTGGTTAAACTTCTTAGGATAGCATCAAGATGAAACAGGAGAGCCGAACATGCATTTACAAAGTTGGTTCTTACATGGATGTCCTAAAACAAATTTCTCAAATACAACACTTAGGTTGTTTATTTCTGTATGTACTTCACAAAACTATATAACTAGTATATCAATTCAGTGAAATTTATATGGGTTAAGGGAATAGCAAAATTCCTAAGGCTCTCTCCTAGTTATTTATTTAGTTGTGAAAATGTTCACGGAAACTTTATCAGTTAGTTTTTATATATAAGACAAGGATTAAAAACAACAACAAAAAAAGAAAAAAACCCAACAACTTTCCATTCTTATGCCAAATTGCTAAACCAGTTCTTCAGGCATTTCTTGGGAGAAAGAACATGCACATGCATGCATAAGTGTGTGTTTTGAGGGAAGAAAAGAGTTAGAATGAGGGACAAGCAGATTACTTAAAAGCAAAGGAAAATTTTAAAGTAAAGGTAGAAACAATAATAAATAACAAAACCATGACTGATGGCAGCAGCTACTTTCATATTGAGTGCTAACCCTCTGCCAGGCTCTGTGCTAAGGACTCTTCTGTAAATTTTATCTACATCTGTAGTAATGTATTTTAGACTCCCAATAACCTTCTAAAATAGGTTTCATTGGTCTTTAAAAAAAAAAATTAACAGAAGAAATATGGCCTCAGAGAGGATAAGTAACTTGTCCAACACCACCCAGATCCTAGCTGGCATCTTGCTGGTTTTCATGTCTGTGCTCTGAAATCCCTATGTTGTTGTGTTACTTCCTTTAGCACTTGTAACACTGTGAGCTTAGCACATCTTAGCCCCTTGTTTCTCAAAATGTGCTCTGCAGATCACCTGTATTAGAATTCCTGGAATAGGGGCTCCACCACAGATCCCCTGAAACAGAATTGGTTAGGCAGGGCCTGGGCTCTGTAGTTTACACAAACTCCTCAGGTGTTTTTCTAAATGCAGATAAAAGTTTGAGAACCACCATCTTAGTCCTTTCAAAAATAAGGCACTGAGTCGTTTTTTTAAAAGAAATGATGATATTCCATGTATAAGATGTTATTTTAGCATTGGCATGACATTACACAAATTTAATTTCGCATTCAGAAAAAAAACATGTTGCTGCCAAATCAGTTCAAATGCCTAAATTTTGTTTCATAGATAGTTGCTGAGAAAAACACATTTTCCTGGAATTTCTACTTTTTAAGTGTTAAAAAATTTTATTGCAGTCTAGAATAAGGATGTACCTCACTTTAGGCAATAGACATGTTCCAAATTGAAAATTATGGTGATGTGATACTTCTTTAGGTTCAAAAATTATATTTTATATTTCCAATTCAAAATTTCTAGTAGTGGAAAATACTTTCTAAATATCACTAGCAGATATTACATACATTTGTTCCTCTCGATAAATGAACAAACATGAGTCAGCAGATGAAAAAGTCACCTTCAGACTGTATATATATATATATATAGTAAAAAGCTGGGACATATAGTGCGTGCCAAGGAGAAAAGAAAAAAACGTTAGAAATGAGAACTTTAGGGGGTTCTTAACATTCTGAATTGAGATTCCTTTCTAGAAATCCTAGGATCCAGTATCTATTGCATGCACTAGAATGATTCAACCACAGTTGCGTGCTACTACTTCTAAAGATAATTTATATAGTTTCCTTCTTTAAATAATACAAATAATGAAAGCAGATAGAACCAGATATTAAAGATGTTTGGATTAGTTGAACAAAATTGTAAGAGTAAAAAAATTCTGAAAGTACAACTGTTTTAATTTTTAAGTACATAAGGAAGAAAACTGTAGAAAGAAAAGTGTTTAGGAATATTACCAATTTTTAAAATGGAAGGTATAGAAAAGTCAAGGACAAAAGCAAGGTAAGCACCTTAAAATGTAAACTTTCATTTTAAAACAAACTTTACTATTTTCTTTACACTGTATTTTATTCATGATTGATCTTTCTCAATAATCAAGGGAATATTCCAGTACACGTAATACATAATAATAAATAAAATGCATAAATGTGCAAAGAGAACAATCTCATTGTAATTATTTCATTTAGTGTTTGATGGCGATATTCTTAAAATATTAGTGCTTTTCATCTTTTGGTATTTTTTATTTCAAAGGAGACTTTGACAAACAGGTATTAAAAGAATCATATAAATAATAATAGCTGACATTTATTGAACTCTGTATATGCACCAGGCACTGTAAAAATGATTGATATAAGGTATCTAATTTAATTCTCACAGTCCTCTTGGGCTGCCACACCATATCAACTTCGGCTCAGTGTGAGAAAATTTGAACTAATTATATTCACTTCACTAACCAGGGTTTTATACTCAATGTATAGTGCCTGAGGTATAATAAGGCTCAAAAAAATATTTGTTGAATGAATGAATGAAAATCACAAGACATAAAGGTTAATAAATTTCACCCTTTATGGGAATTAAAATTAGGTTCTTTCCTCCAATTTTTATTTTTCAAGCTGTATTAAAGCCTCATTCTATTAAAGTGGGAACTGAAGTTCATAGTCACGAAGCTGGGTTCATAAGCAGGAATGAACATAGTATGGTAGAATGGGATTCTGGCTATCCTTCTCCCTGTCAGGGTCCCAGCTCACCACTGGTGGGGTTGAGCCTAATGTTTTCAGGTGAAGGTATGCTGAGGACTAAGAATGGAAGAAAATCCTCTCCTGTAGTTATGATACAGTAATGGAGGGCAGATGGACTTTGGTACCTAGTGGACAGGGTCACTGGAGAGAAGGTTCACATGGAGACTTTGAAGAACTGGGCCCTGGCTCACTGTTCTTCCACCTGGCTATGACTCTGCTAATCAAGGTTGTGACAGAATCAATTGTTTGACATGGTTTTTAATGCCTTTAGTTTTTCTGAATATTGGATTAGAAAATAATTGCATGAAACTATTATTTCTTGCAATTAGAAAGTGATTTTATATTATTTCGCATTCTTGGAGTAACTAAAATCTTGACACAGCTAAAAACACACAGACACACAAAACAGACACCACATTTACCAAAAGTATGTTAGCATTTTACTTCCAAAAAGGAATGGATTCTATCAACTCTTAAGAGTCTATCAAAGGATGTGGCTCATTGCCTTCGGAAATTGTGTTAAACAGTCACTTTGTAGAAAATTTTTAGACATAAAATGTTAATTTTTTTAACTGGCTTCTTGATTACAACACAGATTTAATGCCATAAGAATTTTCATGTATATTTTATCAACGAACAATAGCTAAGTATATACTATCTTGGAACTTTTGAGATCATTTTATTTACTTTATAGCACCAAATTCACTTAATTTGTTTTTACTTATGAAAATTCCTTTGCAGAGAAATCTTATAATCTTGTCTATTTCAGAAATCAAATGGAAACACTCTAATAAAATAAAAACTTCATTTTCTATTTCACCATGGTATGTCATATAGTAAAAAATTTCTTCAATGAGAAATCTACAGTTCTTATTTTAAGTTTTGTAAGTAAAATGCCAAAATAGATACCTCACTTAACTTAATGTCTATTTTTAATGACATGGCTTCTCTTCTTATTATAAATTATATGAAAATAGATATATTATGCTATTAAAAAACTATTTCTACATAATGGAGACATTTTATTACATGCATACTGTCTCCCATCCATACTTGTGAGAAGCACAGAAATATCATACTAGATGATAGAGGACATATAAATAGATATTTTTAAAAACTTCTAAAATTTCCATTGTAATTAGAAGATAGCTTCTATTTTTTGCCAACTTGATTATCAACTATGACTGTCCAGGTTATTTCTATTACCATAGGGTTCCTTTCTTTCCTTTTGCTGTGTGAATAAATTACAATCTCTTAAGCCATATGAACAAAATTCAGTATACAAAAATATAATTTTTCAGGATAAGAGAAAAATTTAAAGAATAGTGTATAGAAATATCAGAAATACATGTGTTAAATATTGAGAAACATTGCCAAAACATTTCTCCACACAAAACCTGAAAAGTGTTACTATATTAAACTTCCTTCCCTTTCTCTCCTGAATATTAATTAGCTGTGCAGAATCAGTTTAACTATAAGTTCAGATATCTTTACATATAAAAATATACCCAGTTTTGGTTTTCATTTCCCTTTCTAGATATGGGTATGGTAAGGGATGGAGTTGACTACTCCCAATCTCCTAGTAAGTGTACAGTGACTGCTAGAGAAAAGAGATATAGAGCTAGTAAAAAGTATGTTCCTTACAAATACATAATTTGAATATCATAAAATATGTTTTTTTAATCAAAGACAACATTTTTTACAGTATTCACTGAGGCAATCTTAACTTTATGTTGTTTTCTGTACTCCAGGCCATAAAAACTACATCATCTGCCACTTTCTAAGTCATAGAATCAAATGGTCTACATAGACCCTGTTTTAATGTTAATGAATTTATAGACATAAATAGCTAGCAACAAGGCTAGAGTGAAAAGCAGAACACTTCAAGCATTTAATACAGCTAAAGGGGCAGATTAGAGATCAATAACAAAATCACCTGGTAAAAAAGGAAAAAGGTGTTGCATTGAAAGGCTTTTTGCTTTACATGTGAAACAATACTGAGAAACCTGTATTTTAGCACTTGTACTCAACAGGCACTCCAAACTATGCAACGATGAGAACAGAAACCCATCCTTTCTAATAATCTTGTGACAAAAGCTAAAAGACATCATCCTATTAACTAGTGATCTCAACTGCTAATGCGGAGTACTTCCTGGTGCCTTTTATGTAGAATGCTGCTATTAAAAAACCACTAAACATTCACTGTGAACAACACAGAATCATTCATCTTTTATCAGCATCTCTTGTTAGAAGAGTATGAGTGGGGCTGAAGGTGTCATTGATATTATGGAGTGGAAATTAATCAGAAATTTTTCTCATATTTTCCACATCTCACTAATTTACTTTTGTACAAATTTCCTCCTGTTAAAAAGTTCATACCCAACCCCCTGTTGTACTCTTTTAAGTTAAGAATATTCAACGAGCGCGTCCACTGAAAAGCACCAGGTCCTAACACAAAAAGCATTCGAAATTCTCATTTAGTTGTCTTTATTTTGCTAGCGCCATGTGGTCCTTGAAGATGTAGAAAACACGGGAAGCCGAGTAAAGATCAGAGCAAGCTCATTAGCATTCTGACAAAATTGGAGTGGTGGAGATGTATAGTTTGCCTAGTTTGTCGTTTTGAAAGCTACCGGTGGTAAGCTTTCTATTTCATTGTGCTTTTGTCTTTTGGGGGGGTTTCAAAGCAGCAGGGTATTTGTTAGCCCTAGGTTTGTACAATGCATTGTGGGAACCTTTCCTGCACATTGAACCCTATATAGTATCATTCCAGTTTGAGTCAAAAAGTTTTTTTTCACCATTTATTAGAAAGGACATGTGTGTAAATCTTAGTGCACCCCTCAATACATTTAGCACAGCTTTGTCTTTCTCTTTTGCCTGAATCATAAAGTCCATAAAGAGTCAGAAAAAGAATCTGAATGACATAATTTTCAGTCTTCCAAAAATGTCATTCATTTCAGACCACAACATTAAAACATTAATTTCTTTTCTGCTCTTTGTCATAAACAGTTAACAAGCAACATACAGGATTGATAAAAGTGAGTTAAAACTCAAAAGCTTACCGCTTACTATAATAGACCTTAGTTATATTTTTGAAAATAAAGGAAAACAAGTAGTTTGTATTTTAGAATTTATATAAATAAAGACTACCTCTTAGAAGACTTAAATAAGTTATTACCCTAGTCATTTTATTTTCTTCATCGTCTTCTTTTTCTTTTCCTTTTTTTTTTTTTTAAACATAAGGCTCACTTTGAAGAGCTAAATGGGCTACATTAATGCTACTATTCAACATGAATGTTTCCAAGTTGCAATGAAATGGATAAAGGTCTTTGGGGATGAATTTATCTGCTAAATCCTTGTGGTTGCCCTCCTATCTTGGATGATGACCCAAAAGAATGTCAACAGCTCATTTTCCCAGAGAGCTGGAAGGATTCCCTATGTAAGCATAATCTGCACATTCTCAAAGAACTGTTTCAAACATTATATTTCACAAGCGGTTTTAAGTGATTTTCCTCTCATCTCTAGTATCCTAACAGTACTTTGGACATCAATGTCTCTGAAATGAGGACCAAAGTTTACACATGAATTCTACTTATGGCATAGAAATTTTTAGATTTATTTTCAATATAGATTTTAGAAAGTCATCTTGTAACAATAATATATTTATGGCATTAAGTGAGCTAAATGTCTAAACTGAAGATTAGTAACCAATTTTTTTCTATGATAAAAAATGTGCTTGTTTATTATTGTCATTTTGCTTAGAATCAAACCTTATTTATGAGAAGTATTCATAGTTTTTCTTTATTTCTAATTACTTAAAACCCAGGGGAAGCTAAAGAGCAATGCTGAATGCAATACAGTATATGAGTAATCTGATAAAAGTAGTTAATAGTAAGAGTATGGATCATTTCTATATGAAGCCTCTGACAGCAGCATTTCATTATATTCCATTTACAGGAAGAAACTGCTAGACTATGTGATATGTTGTTGTGGGGGGTAGATTTTATATATTAACTATTCATCTTATATTACAGAGCATGTAGTTAAAATGATACAACTTTTTCTTTCTCATTTAAGCTCTAATTTTCACTCCTTTAGGTTTTTTTAAGGCCTTCTATAATTTAAAAGTCATTCTTAAAATAAACAAAAACAGAAAAAAATTACATATAATTTTGTGATTGTAGTGAGCCTATTTACATATATATTATCATAACATGAAACTTGAGTAACTTCTAGTTTAATATTTAAGTGAATCCCAACATTAAGCTGTTCTACTGGTAGCTTTAAAACTGTTCAAAAATGAATGTTACTACAGTAATAATGACTGAATTAGTTCTATACTTTGCAATATGAATAGAGCTGCAAAAATTATTAATATTTATCTACTTCACTGCATTCTCCTACCAAACTTTCTTGAATAAAATCATTTGGACTAGCTATATCAAATTAGAGAGCAGTCAGGAGTATCTAAGTCCTGCTTTAAAACAAATATCTTAACAATTACTTAGCCATATGGAAAATAGGGTATGTTTCTCCTGAAACCATTTTGAAAATATATATTCTATCTTGAATTTAGACTTCATTAGAAACCATTTCTGACTTGTAATACCAAACTGCTGAAATACCACCTTTTAAACAACCATGAAAAAAACGTAAAAAAGCTGAGCTCTTTAAAGCTGCCAGTGAATGATTTTCTGATTTTTAAAGCATATTACGTTTGCATTTATAACATTTTCAAAAAAATGAAGTGGAGTTAGGGCATTATGAATAAACAAACGCAGCTGTATAGTTAGATACAGATACACACACGCTAGCATAGCTTTTTTTACATTATGACAAATTTGAAGCTTCTTCACAAGTGTTCACATTGTACTTGTGTTTGGGTTCCTAAGACTTAAAGGCCAGATGCTTTTCACAAATGACTAACAATTGTAGTTAGAATAAATTAATGATTGATTTTTTTAAACCTTTGATGGAATTAAGCATACTTCTTTTCTCAGTGTGCCTATGTGAATGTTTGCCCGTTAAACTTTTTTTTTTTTTTTTTTTTGACAAGTGAGGCCACCCGGGAAAACAACTGATGCAAAACCCAGGAGTAATCCCTCTGTTTAGTTCAACACTATGGTTAGCCTTAACACCACCTCTATTATCCAATGGATTTAGAGAAACTTTCATTTATTTGTTGGCCTCAGTTTTCAATTCTGTTGCCCTCTTTAAGGAAACCTAGACTTACTCCTATGTAAATACATTTGCATTCTGATACAATGAAATGTTCTAGAATTTTTGTTACTCTACCAAGCTAAATAGGGGCTGTGTACATATGTAGTTTGAAAGATAAGTAAAAAGAATCAAGATAGACTCCTTACTAAGGATTTTAAAGCACACTGCAATAAACCTATACTGTCCATGGCCCAAGAATAATGCAGTTATTTCCAACATTACTTTATAATATGCAGTTATCTATTTTAAAAAACTTAAAGCCACTGGAACCTAAGAAATGTATTGTAGTATCACAAAATCAGTGTCAATTTACTACATTAAAATGTGCTAATTTTTACTAATAGGAATCTTTAAAAATATGTATTTTTACTATAGCAAATATTTACATCTTCTAGCATTCAGAGTCTAAACTACAAAAGGTTTACTCTATATGAGTGAAGTAAGTAGAATATGACTTTTTAGGTTATTTAAGAGATTCATATAAGGCATTCATTTAAACTGCATATATATTATGGCAATCTACATTGTTTTTCTCTAAATATTTACTTAAAAATGAATTGTATAACAAATAGCATGGCTTAGGAGAAGGAAAACATGTTGGACTGAGACTCAGAAAAGAACAGCTCTTTGCCAATCTCTTAATATGGTTCTAGACTAGATGACCTTTAAGACTTCACACTTTCAAATAGTTAAAACTACGTGGCACTAATTTATACAAAACAAACTGTTATAAGTTAATATTAAGAATTTGTTCAAAAGTTGATTCTTATAACTTTCCTTATCCCACAAATGCTTCTGAAAGTGAAGAGTACAAATTGCATTATGCATGTATACATTGCATAAGACTGACATTCAGTAATAGAACTTCATAATAAAACCTCCACT